>NW_027668981.1:130000-142500 GCF_964194185.1 Rhinolophus hipposideros
ACCCTAACACCAACCCTAACCCTAACCCTAACCCTAACCCTAACACCAACCCTAACCCTAACCCTAACCCTAACTCTAACCCTAACCCTAACCCTAACACCAACCCTAACCCTAACCCTAACCCTAACCCTAACACCAACTTTAACCCTAACACTAACCCTAACTCTAACACTAACCCTAACCCTAACCCTAACACCAACCCTAACCCTAACCTTAACCCTAACCCTAACACCAACCCTAACCCTAACCCTAACCATAACCCTAACACAAATCCTAACCCTAATCCTAACCCTAACCCTAACCCTAACCCTAACCATAACACTAACACCAACCCTAACCCTAACCCTAACCCTAACACCAACCCTAACCCTAATCCTAACCCTAACCCTAACCCTAACACCAACCCTAACCCTAACCCTAACCCTAACCCTAACACCAACCCTAACCCTAACCCTAACCCTAACCCTATGCCTAACACGAACCCTAACCCTAAACCTAACCCTAACCCTAACACCAACCCTAACCCTAATCCTAACCCTAACCCTAACCCTAAACCTAACACTAACCCTAACCCTAACCCTATGCCTAACACGAACCCTAACCCTAAACCTAACCCTAACCCTAACACCAACCCTAACCCTAATCCTAACCCTAACCCTAACCCTAACCCTAACACTAACCCTAACCCTAACACTAACCCTAACACCAACCCTAACCCTAACCCTAACCCTAACCCTAACCCTATACCTAACACCAACCCTAACCCTAACCCTAACCCTAACCCTAACCCTAGCCCTAACCGAAACCCTAACCCTAACCCTAAACCTAAACCAAACACCAACCCTAACCCTAACCCTAACCCTAACACCAACCCTAACCCTAACCCTAACCCTATACCCTAATCCTAACCCTAACCCTAACCCTAACCCTAACCCTAACAACGGCAAGTTGTACTGGTCAGCGACGGGCAAGTTCTAGGCCTCGGACTAGAAGGAGCCATGGGCGTTGGTCTAGGGCCCGAGCTAGGGCTAGTGAGAGCGGTAGGCGTAGCGCTGGGGTAGGCATAGGGCAAGGGGTGGGTGTCGAGGTAAACCTCGGAGTAGGCTTTGGCTCAGGAGTTGGAGTTGTGGCTAGGGGTAGGGATGGGGGTGGGCCTATGGGTAGGGGGAGCTGTAGGGACAGGGGTAGGGGTAGGACCAGAGGTAGTGCTAGGCGTAGGCCTAGGGCGAGGGGTAGTGCTCGGGGTAACCTAACCCTAACCCTAACCCTAACCCTAAAACTAACCCTAACCCTAACCCTAACACCAACCCTAACCCTAACCCTAAACCTAACCCTATGCCTAACACCAACCCTAACCCTAACCCTAACCCTAACCCTAACCCTAAAACATACCCTAACCCTAACCCTAACCCTAAATCTAACCCTAACCCTAACCCTAACACCAACCCTAACCCTAACCCTAACCCTAACACAAATCCTAACCCTAATCCTAACCCTAACCCTAACCCTAACCCTAACCCTAACCCTAACCCTAACACCAACCCTAACACTAACCCTAACCCTAACCCTAACCCTAACACCAACCCTAAACCTAAACCTAACCCTAACGTTAACACCAACCCTAACCCTAACCCTAACCCTAACCCTAACCCTAACCCTAACCCTAACACCAACCCT
Source organism: Rhinolophus hipposideros (assembly GCF_964194185.1). Classification (NCBI taxonomy): domain Eukaryota; kingdom Metazoa; phylum Chordata; class Mammalia; order Chiroptera; family Rhinolophidae; genus Rhinolophus; species Rhinolophus hipposideros. The sequence continues at coordinate 131,678 of NW_027668981.1, forward strand.
AACCATAACCCTAACCCTAAACCTGAACCTAACACCAACCCTAACCCTAACTCAAACCCTAACACTAACACCAACCCTAACCCTAACCCTAACCTTAACCCTAACCCTAAAACATACCCTAAACCTAACCCTAACCCTAACCCTAACACCAACCCTAACCCTAACCCTAACCCTAACCCTAAAACAAATCCTAACCCTAATCCTAACCCTAACCCTAACCCTAACCCTAACCCTAACCCTAACCATAACCCTAACACCAACCCTAACCCTAACCCTAACCCTAACACCAACCCTAACCCTAATCCTAACCCTAACCCTAAATCTAACACCAACCCTAACCCTAACCCTAACCCAAACCCTAACAGCAACCCTAACCCTAACCCTAACCCTAACCCTAACCCTATGCCTAACACGAACCCTAACCCTAACCCTAACCCTAACACCAACCCTAACCCTAACCCTAACCCTAACCCTAACCCTAAACCTAACACCAACCCTAACCCTAACCCAAACACTAACCCTAACACCAACCCTAACCCTAACCCTAACCCTAACCCTAACACCAACCCTAACCCTAACCCTAACCCTAACTCTAACCCTAAACCTAACCCTAACACCAACCCTAACCCTAACCCTAACCCTAACCCTAACACCAACCCTAACCCTAACACTAACCCTAACTCTAACACTAACCCTAACCCTAACCCTAACACCAACCCTAACCCTAACCCTAACCCTAACCCTAACACCAACCCTAACCCTAACCCTAACCCTAACCCTAACACAAATCCTAACCCTAATCCTAACCCTAACCCTAACCCTAACCCTAACCCTAACCCTAACACTAACACCAACCCTAACCCTAACCCTAACCCTAACACCAACCCTAACCCTAATCCTAACCCTAACCCTAACCCTAACACCAACCCTAACCCTAACCCTAACCCTAACCCTAACACCAACCCTAACCCTAACCCTAACCCTAACCCTAACCCTATGCGTAACACGAACCCTAACCCTAAACCTAACCCTAACCCTAACACCAACCCTAACCCTAATCCTAACCCTAACCCTAACCCTAACCCTAACACTAACCCTAACCCTAACCCTAACCCTAACACCAACCCTAACCCTAACCCTATACCTAACACCAACACTAACCCTAACCCTAACCCTAACCCTAACCCTAACCCTAACCGTAACCCTAACCCTAACCCTAAACCTAAACCTAACACCAACCCTAACCCTAACCCTAACCGTAACACCAATCCTAACCCTAACCCTAACCCTAAACCCTAATCCTAACCCTAAGCCTAACCCTAACCCTAACCCTAACAAGGGCAAGGTGTACTGGTCAGCGACGGGCAAGTTCTAGGCCTCGAACTAGAAGGAGCCATGGGCGTTGGTCTAGGGCCCGAGCTAGGGCTAGTGATAGCGGTAGGCGTAGCGCTGGGGTAGGCATAGGGCAAGAGGTGGGTGTCGAGGTAAACCTCGGAGTAGGCCTAGGGCCAGGAGTGGGAGCTGTGGCTAGTGGTAGGGTTGGGGGTGGGCCTATGGGTAAGGGGAGCTGTAGGGCCAGGGGTAGAGGTAGGACCAGAGGTAGTGCTAGGCGTAGGCCTAGGGCGAGGGGTAGTGCTCGGGGTAGGGTTAGTTGAAGGGCTAGTGTTTGGCAGAGGCCCACGGGCAGTGTTAGGGTTAGGGCTCATGTTAAGCCTAGGACTAGTGGTAGTGGTAGGGGTTGGCCGAGGACTAGGGGTAGGTGTCACGAAATGGCTCCGAGTAGTCCTAGGACTCCGAACGGATGTAGGGTTGATTAGGGTGTGGCTAATGGTGGGTCCAGGGTGATTTCGTAGGACACGGGTTAGTGCTCTGGCTATCGGTAGGGCAAGGTGTACCGGTTGTCGACGGGCAAGTGCTAGGCTTCGGACTAGAGTGAGCACTGGGCGTTGGTCTAGGGCCCGAGGTAGGGCTAGTGGGAGCGGTAGGCGTAGCGCTGGAATAGACAAAGGGCAAGGGGTGGGTGTCGGGGTAAACCTCGGAGTAGGCCTAGGACCAGGAGTGGGAGCTGTGGCTAGGGGTAGGGATGGGGGTGGGCCTATGGGTAGGTGGAGCTGTAGGGACAGGGGTAGGGGTAGGACCAGAGGTAGTGCTAGGCGTAGGCCTAGGGCGAGAGGTAGTGCTCGGGGTAACCTAACCCTAACCCTAACCCTAACCCTAACACTAACCCTAACCCTAACCCTAACCCTAACACCAACCCTAACCCTAAACCTAACCCTAACCCTATACCTAACACCAACCCTAACCCTAACCCTAAACCTAACACAAACCCTAACCCTAATCCTAACACCAACCCTAACCCTAACCCTAACCCTAACCCTAACCCTAACACCAACCCTAACCCTAACCCTAACCCTAACACCAACCCTAAACCTAAACCTTACCCTAATCCTAACCCTAACACCAACCCTAACCCTAACCCTAAACCTAACACAAACCCTAACCCTAATCCTAACCCTAACCCTAACACTAACCCTAACACCAACCCTAACCTTAACCCTAACCCTAACCCTAAACCTAACACCAACCCTAACCCTAACCCTAACCCTAACCCTAACACCAACCCTAACCCTAACCCTAACCCTAAACCCTTATCCTAACCCTAACCCTAACCCTAACCCTAACCCTAACAAGGGCAAGTTGTACTGGTCAGCGACGGGCAAGTTCTAGGCCTCGGACTAGAAGGAGCCATGGGCGTTGGTCTAGGGCCCGAGCTAGGGCTAGTGAGAGCGGTAGGCGTAGCGCTGGGGTAGGCATAGGGCAAGGGGTGGGTGTCGAGGTAAACCTTGGAGTAGGCCTAGGGCCAGGAGTGGGAGCTGTGGCTATGGGTAGGGATGGGGGTGGGCCTATGGGTAGGGGGAGCTGTAGGGACAGGGGTAGGGGTAGGACCAGAGGTAGTTCTAGGCGTAGGCATAGGGCGAGGGGTAGTGCTCGGGGTAACCTAACCCTAACCCTAACCCTAACCCTAAAACTAACCCTAACCCTAACCCTAACCCTAACACCAACCCTAACCCTAAACCTAACCCTAACCCTATACCTAACACCAACCCTAACCCTAACCCTAACCCTAACCCTAACACCCACCCTAACCCTAACCCTAACCCTAACCCTAACCCTAACACCAACCCTAAACGTAAACCTAACCCTAACCCTAACACCAACCCTAACCCTAACCCTAACCCTAACACCAACCCTAACCCTAAACCTAACCCTAACCCTAACCCTAACACCAACCCTAACCCTAACCCTAACCCTAACCCTAACACCAACCCTAACCCTAACCCTAACCCTAACCCTATGCCTAACACGAACCCTAACCCTAAACCTAACCCTAACCCTAACACCAACCCTAACCCTAATCCTAACTCTAACCCTAACCCTAACCCTAACACTAACCCTAACCCTAACCCTAACCCTAACACCAACCCTAACCCTAACCCTAACCCTAACCCTAACCCTAACCGTAAACCTAACCCTAACCCTAAACCTAAACCAAACACCAACCCTAACCCTAACCCTAACCCTAACCCTAACACCAACCCTAACCCTAACCCTAAACCCTAATCCTAACCCTAACCCTAACCCTAACCCTAACCCTAACAAGGGCAAGTTGTACTGGTCAGCGACGGGCAAGTTCTAGGCCTCGGACTAGAAGGAGCCATGGGCGTTAGTCTAGGGCCCGAGCTGGGGCTAGTGAGAGCGGTAGGCGTAGCGCTGGGGTAGGCATAGGGCAAGGGGTGGGTGTCGAGGTAAACCTCGGAGTAGGCTTTGGCCCAGGAGTTGGAGTTGTGGCTAGGGGTAGGGATGGGGGTGGGCCTATGGGTAGGGGGAGCTGTAGGGACAGGGGTAGGGGTAGGACCAGAGGTAGTGCTAGGCGTAGGCCTAGGGCGAGGGGTAGTGCTCGGGGTAACCTAACCCTAACCCTAACCCTAACACTAACACTAACCCTAACCCTAACCCTAACACCAACCCTAACCCTAACCCTAACCCTAACCCTATGCCTAACACCAACCCTAACCCTAACCCTAACCCTAACCCTAAAACATACCCTAACCCTAACCCTAACCCTAACTCTAACCCTAACCCTAACCCTAACACCAACTCTAACCCTAACCCTAACCCTAACCCTAACACAAATCCTAACCCTAATCCTAACCCTAACCCTAACCCTAACCCTAACCCTAACCCTAACACCAACCCTAACACTAACCCTAACCCTAACCCTAACCCTAACACCAACCCTAAACCTAAACCTAACCCTAACCCTAACAACAACCCTAACCCTAACCTTAACCCTAACCCTAACCCTAACCCTAACACCAACCCTACCCTAACCCTAACCCTAAACCTGAACCTAACACCAACCCTAACCCTAACCCAAACCCTAACCCTAACACCAACCCTAACCCTAACCCTAACCTTAACCCTAACCCTAAAACATACCCTAACCCTAACCCTAACCCTAACTCTAACCCTAACCCTAACCCTAACACCAACCCTAACCCTAACCCTAACCCTAACCCTAACACCAACCCTAACCCTAACCCTAACCCTAACACCAACCCTAACCCTAATCCTAACCCTAACCCTAAATCTAACACCAACCCTAACCCTAACCCTAACCCTAACCCTAACAGCAACCCTAACCCTAACCCTAACCCTAACCCTAACCCTATGCCTAACACGAACCCTAACCCTAACCCTAACCCTAACACCAACCCTAACCCTAACCCTAACCCTAACCCTAACCCTAAACCTAACACCAACCCTAACCCTAACCCAAACACTAACCCTAACACCAACCCTAACCCTAACCCTAACCCTAACCCTAACACCAACCCTAACCCTAACCCTAACCCTAACTCTAACCCTAACCCTAACCCTAACACCAACCCTAAACCTAACCCTAACCCTAACCCTAACACCAACCCTAACCCTAACCCTAACCCTAACACCAACCCTAACCCTAACACTAACCCTAACCCTAACCCTAACCCTAACACCAACCCTAACCCTAACCCTAACCCTAACCCTAACCCTATACCTAACACCAACCCTAACCCTAACCCTAACCCTAACCCTAACCCTAACCGTAACCCTAACCCTAACCCTAAACCTAAACCTAACACCAACCCTAACCCTAACCCTAACCGTAACACCAATCCTAACCCTAACCCTAACCCTAAACTCTAATCCTAACCCTAAGCCTAACCCTAACCCTAACCCTAACAAGGGCAAGGTGTACTGGTCAGCGACGGGCAAGTTCTAGGCCTCGAACTAGAAGGAGCCATGGGCGTTGGTCTAGGGCCCGAGCTAGGGCTAGTGATAGCGGTAGGCGTAGCGCTGGGGTAGGCATAGGGCAAGAGGTGGGTGTCGAGGTAAACCTCGGAGTAGGCCTAGGGCCAGGAGTGGGAGCTGTGGCTAGTGGTAGGGTTGGGGGTGGGCCTATGGGTAAGGGGAGCTGTAGGGCCAGGGGTAGTGGTAGGACCAGAGGTAGTGCTAGGCGTAGGCCTAGGGCGAGGGGTAGTGCTCGGGGTAGGGTTAGTTGAAGGGCTAGTGTTTGGCAGAGGCCCACGGGCAGTGTTAGGGTTAGGGCTCATGTTAAGCCTAGGACTAGTGGTAGTGGTAGGGGTTGGCCGAGGACTAGGGGTAGGTGTCACGAAATGGCTCCGGGTAGTCCTAGGACTCCGAACGGATGTAGGGCTGATTAGGGTGTGGCTAATGGTGGGTCCAGGGTGATTTCGTAGGACACGGGTTAGTGCTCTGGCTATAGGTAGGGCAAGGTGTACCGGTTGTCGACGGGCAAGTGCTAGGCTTCGGACTAGAGTGAGCACTGGGCGTTGGTCTAGGGCCCGAGGTAGGGCTAGTGGGAGCGGTAGGCGTAGCGCTGGAATAGGCAAAGGGCAAGGGGTGGGTGTCGGGGTAAACCTCGGAGTAGGCTTAGGACCAGGAGTGGGAGCTGTGGCTAGGGGTAGGGATGGGGGTGGGCCTATGGGTAGGGGGAGCTGTAGGGACAGGGGTAGGGGTAGGACCAGAGGTAGTGCTAGGCGTAGGCCTAGGGCGAGAGGTAGTGCTCGGGGTAACCTAACCATAACCCTAACCCTAACCCTAATACTAACCCTAACCCTAACCCTAAACCTAACACCAACCCTAACCCTAACCCTAACCCTAACCCTAACCCTAACACCAACCCTAAACGTAAACCTAACCCTAACCCTAACACCAACCCTAACCCTAACCCTAACCCTAACCCTAACCCTAACCCTAACCCTAACACCAACCCTAACACTAACCCTAACACTAAACCTAAACCTAACACCAACCCTAACCCTAACCCAAACCCTAACCCTAACACCAACCCTAACCATAACCCTAACCCTAACCCTAACCCTAACACCAACCCTAACCCTAACCCTAACCCTAACTCTAACCCTAACCCTAACACTAACACCAACCCTAACCCTAACCCTAACCCTAACCCTAACACAAATCCTAACCCTAATCCTAACCCTAACCCTAACCCTAACCCTAACCCTAACCCTAACCCTAACCCTAACCCTAACACCAACCCTAACCCTAACCCTAACCCTAACACCAACCCTAACCCTAAACCTTACCCTAACCCTAACCCTAACACAAACCCTAACCCTAACCCTAAACCTAACACAAACCCTAACCCTAATCCTAACCCTAACCCTAACCCTAACCCTAACACCAACCCTAACCGTAACCCTAACCCTAACCCTAAACCTAAACCAAACACCAACCCTAACCCTAACCCTAACCCTAACCCTAACACCAACCCTAACCCTAACCCTAAACCCTAATCCTAACCCTAACCCTAACCCTAACCCTAACCCTAACCCTAACAAGGGCAAGTTGTACTGGTCAGCGACGGGCAAGTTCTAGGCCTCGGACTAGAAGGAGCCATGGGCGTTGGTCTAGGGCCCGAGCTAGGGCTAGTGAGAGCGGTAGGCGTAGCGCTGGGGTAGGCATAGGGCAAGGGGTGGGTGTCGAGGTAAATCTCGGAGTAGGCTTTGGCCCAGGAGTTGGAGTTGTGGCTAGGGGTAGGGATGGGGGTGGGCCTATGGGTAGGGGGAGCTGTAGAGACAGGGGTAGGGGTAGGACCAGAGGTAGTGCTAGGCGTAGGCCTAGGGCGAGGGGTAGTGCTCGGGGTAACCTAACCCTAACCCTAACCCTAACACTAACCCTAACCCTAACCCTAACACCAACCCTAACCCTAACCCTAACCCTAACCCTATGCCTAACACCAACCCTAACCCTAACCCTAACCCTAACCCTAACCCTAAAACATACCCTAACCCTAACCCTAACCCTAACTCTAACCCTAACCCTAACCCTAACACCAACCCTAACCCTAACCCTAACCCTAACACAAATCCTAACCCTAATCCTAACCCTAACCCTAACCCTAACCCTAACCCTAACCCTAACACCAACCCTAACACTAACCCTAACCCTAACCCTAACCCTAACACCAACCCTAAACCTAAACCTAACCCTAACCCTAACAACAACCCTAACCCTAACTTTAACCCTAACCCTATCCCTAACCCTAACACCAACCCTAACCCTAACCCTAACCCTAAACCTGAACCTAACACCAACCCTAACCCTAACCCAAACCCTAACCCTAACACCAACCCTAACCCTAACCCTAACCTTAACCCTAACCCTAAAACATACCCTAACCCTAACCCTAACCCTAACTCTAACCCTAACCCTAACCCTAACACCAACCCTAACCCTAACCCTAACCCTAACCCTAACACCAACCCTAACCCTAACCCTAACCCTAACACCAACCCTAACCCTAATCCTAACCCTAACCCTAAATCTAACACCAACCCTAACCCTAACCCTAACCCTAACCCTAACAGCAACCCTAACCCTAACCCTAACCCTAACCCTAAACCTATGCCTAACACGAACCCTAACCCTAACCCTAACCCTAACACCAACCCTAACCCTAACCCTAACCCTAACCCTAAACCTAACACCAACCCTAACCATAACCCAAACACTAACCCTAACACCAACCCTAACCCTAACCCTAACCCTAACCCTAACACCAACCCTAACCCTAACACTAACCCTAACTCTAACTCTAACCCTAACCCTAACCCTAACACCAACCCTAACCCTAACCCTAACCCTAACCCTAACCCTAACACCAACCCTAACCCTAACCCTAACCCTAACCCTAACACAAATCCTAACCCTAATCCTAACCCTAATCCTAACCCTAACCCTAACCCTAACACTAACACCAACCCTAACCCTAACCCTAACCCTAACACCAACCCTAACCCTAATCCTAACCCTAACGCTAACCCTAACACCAACCCTAATCCTAACCCTTACCCTAACCCTAACACCAACCCTAACCCTAACCCTAACCCTAACCCTAACCCTAACCCTATGCCTAACACGAACCCTAACCCTAAACCTAACCCTAACCCTAACACCAACCCTAACCCTAATCCTAACCCTAACCCTAACCCTAACCCTAACATTAACCCTAACCCTTACCCTAACCCTAACACCAACCGTAACCCTAACCCTAACCCTAACCCTAACCCTAACCCTAACCCTAACCGTAACCCTAACCCTAACCCTAAACCTAAACCTAACACCAACCCTAACCCTAACCCTACCCTAACCCTAACACCAACCCTAACCCTAACCCTAACCCTAAACCCTAATCCTAACCCTAACCCTAACCCTAACCCTAACCCTAACCCTAACAAGGGCAAGGTGTACTGGTCAGCGACGGGCAAGTTCTAGGCCTCGGACTAGAAGGAGCCATGGGCGTTGGTCTAGGGCCCGAGCTAGGGCTAGTGAGAGCGGTAGGCGTAGCGCTGGGGTAGGCATAGGGCAAGGGGTGGGTGTCGAGGTAAACCTCGGAGTAGGCCTAGGGCCAGGAGTGGGAGCTGTGGCTAGTGGTAGGGTTGGTGGTGGGCCTATGGGTAGGGGGAGCTGTAGGGCCAGGGGTAGTGGTAGGACCAGAGGTAGTGCTAGGCGTAGGCCTAGGGCGAGGGGTAGTGCTCGGGGTAGGGTTAGTTGAAGGCTAGTGTTTGGCAGAGGCCCACGGGCAGTGTTAGGGTTAGGGCTCATGTTAAGCCGAGGACTAGTGGTAGTGGTAGGGGTTGGCCGAGGACTAGGGGTAGGTGTCACGAAATGGCTCCTGGTAGTCCTAAAACTCCGAACGGATGTAGGGCTGATTAGGGTGTGGCTAATGGTGGGTCCAGGGTGATTTCGTAGGACACGGGTTAGTGCTCTGGCTATAGGTAGGGCAAGGTGTACCGGTTGTCGACGGGCAAGTGCTAGGCTTCGGACTAGAGTGAGCACTGGGCGTTGGTCTAGGGCCCGAGGTAGGGCTAGTGGGAGCGGTAGGCGTAGCGCTGGAATAGGCAAAGGGCAAGGGGTGGGTGTCGGGGTAAACCTCGGAGTAGGCTTAGGACCAGGAGTGGGAGCTGTGGCTAGGGGTAGGGATGGGGGTGGGCCTATGGGTAGGGGGAGCTGTAGGGACAGAGGTAGGGGTAGGACCAGAGGTAGTGCTAGGCGTAGGCCTAGGGCGAGGGGTAGTGCTCGGGGTAACCTAACCCTAACCCTAACCCTAACCCTAACCCTAACACTAACCGTAACCCTAACCCTAACCCTAACACCAACCCTAACCCTAAACCTAACCCTAACCCTATACCTAACACCAACCCTAACCCTAACCCTAACCCTAACCCTAACCCTAACCCTAACACCAACCCTAAACGTAAACCTAACCCTAACCCTAACACCAACCCTAACCCTAACCCTAACCCTAACCCTAACCCTAACCCTAACCCTAACACCAACCCTAACACTAACCCTAACACTAAACCTAAACCTAACACCAACCCTAACCCTAACCCAAACCCTAACCCTAACACCAACCCTAACCCTAACCCTAACCCTAACCCTAACCCTAACACCAACCCTAACCCTAACCCTAAACCTAACTCTAACCCTAACCCTAACCCTAACACCAACCCTAACCCTAACCCTAACCCTAACCCTAACACAAATCCTAACCCTAATCCTAACCCTAACCCTAACCCTAACCCTAACCCTAACCCTAACACCAACCCTAACCCTAACCCTAACCCTAACCCTAACACCAACCCTAACCCAAAACCTAACCCTAACCCTAACCCTAACACCAACCCTAACCCTAACCCTAACCCTAACACCAACCCTAACCCTAACCCTAACCCTAACCCTATGCCTAACACGAACCCTAACCCTAAATCTAACCCTAACCCTAACACCAACCCTAACCCTAATCCTAACCCTAACCCTAACCCTAACCCTAACACTAACCCTAACCCTAACCCTAACCCTAACACCAACCCTAACCCTAACCCTAACCCTATACCTAACACCAACCCTAACCCTAACCCTAACCCTAACCCTAACCCTAACCGTAACCCTAACCCTAACCCTAAACCTAAACCTAACACCAACCCTAACCCTAACCCTAACCCTAACCCTAACACCAACCCTAACCCTAACCCTAACCCTAAACCCTAATCCTAACCCTAACCCTAACCCTAACCAGGGCAAGTTGTACTGGTAAGCGACGGGCAAGTTCTAGGCCTCTGACTAGAAGGAGCCATGGGCGTTGGTCTAGGGCCCGAGCTAGGGCTAGTGAGAGCGGTAGGCGTAGCGCTGGGGTAGGCATAGGGCAAGGGGTGGGTGTCGAGGTAAAC
>NW_027668981.1:150000-182500 GCF_964194185.1 Rhinolophus hipposideros
CAACCCTAACCCTAACCCTAACCCTAACCCTAACCCTATACCTAACACCAACCCTAACCCTAACCCTAACCCTAACCCTAACCCTAACCGTAACCCTAACCCTTACCCTAAACCTAAACCTAACACCAACCCTAACCCTAACACTAACCCTAACCCTAACACCAACACTAACCCTAACCCTAACCCTAAACCCTAATCCTAACCCTAACCCTAACCCTAACCCTAACCCTAACAAGGGCAAGTTGTACTGGTCAGCGACGGGCAAGTTCTAGGCCTCGGACTAGAAGGAGCCATGGGCGTTGGTCTAGGGCCCGAGCTAGGGCTAGTGAGAGCGGTAGGCGTAGCGCTGGGGTAGGCATAGGGCAAGGGGTGGGTGTCGAGGTAAACCTCGGAGTAGGCCTAGGGCCAGGAGTGGGAGCTGTGGCTAGTGGTAGGGTTGGGGGTGGGCCTATGGGTAGGGAAAACTGTAGGGCCAGTGGTAGTGGTAGGACCAGAGATAGTGCTAGGCGTATGCCTAGGGCGAGGGGTAGTGCTCGGGGTAGGGTTAGTTGAAGGGCTAGTGTTTGGCAGAGGCCCACGGGCAGTGTTAGGGTTAGGGCTCATGTTAAGCCTAGGACTAGTGGTAGTGGTAGGGGTTGGCCGAGGACTAGGGGTAGGTGTCACGAAATGGCTCCGGGTAGTCCTAGGACTCCGAACGGATGTAGGGCTGATTAGGGTGTGGCTAATGGTGGGTCCAGGGTGATTTCGTAGGACACGGGTTAGTGCTCTGGCTATAGGTAGGGCAAGGTGTACCGGTTGTCGACGGGCAAGTGCTAGGCTTCGGACTAGAGTGAGCACTGGGCGTTGGTCTAGGGCCCGAGGTAGGGCTAGTGGGAGCGGTAGGCGTAGCGCTGGGGTAGGCAAAGGGCAAGGGGTGGTTTTCGGGGTAAACCTCGGAGTAGGCCTAGGACCAGGAGTGGGAGCTGTGGCTAGGGGTAGGGATGGGGGTGGGCCTATGGGTAGGGGGAGCTGTAGGGACAGGGGTAGGGGTAGGACCACGGGTAGTGCTAGGCGTAGGCCTAGGGCGAGGGGTAGTGCTCGGGGTAACCTAACCCTAACCCTAACCCTAACCCTAACACTAACCCTAACCCTAACCCTAACACTAACACCAACCCTAACCCTAAACCTAACCCTAACCCTATACCTAACACCAACCCTAACCCTAACCCTAACCCTAACCCTAACACCCACCCTAACTCTAACCCTAACGCTAACCCTAACCCTAACACCAACCCTAAACGTAAACCTAACCCTAACCCTAACACCAACCCTAACCCTAACCCTAACCCTAACCCTAACTTTAACCCTAACACCAACCCTAACACTAACCCTAACACTAAACCTAAACCTAACACCAACCCTAACCCTAACCCAAACCCTAACCCTAACACCAACCCTAACCCTAACCCTAACCCTAACCCTAACCCTAACACCAACCCTAACCCTAACCCTAACCCTAACTCTAACCCTAACCCTAACCCTAACACCAACCCTAACCCTAACCCTAACCCTAACACAAATCCTAACCCTAATCCTAACCCTAACCCTAACCCTAACCCTAACCCTAACCCTAACCCTAACCCTAACACCAACCCTAACCCTAACCCTAACCCTAACACCAACCCTAACCCTAAACCTAACCCTAACCCTAACCCTAAAACCAACCCTAACCCTAACCCTAACCCTAACCCTAACACCAATCCTAACCCTAACCCTAACCCTAACCCTAACCCTATGCCTAACACGAACCCTAACCCTAAACCTAACCCTAACCCTAACACCAACCCTAACCCTAATCCTAACCCTAACCCTAATTCTAACCCTAACACTAACCCTAACCCTAACCCTAACCCTAACACCAACCCTAACCCTAACCCTAACCCTAACCCTATACCTAACACCAACCCTAACCCTAATCCTAACCCTAACCCTAACCGTAACCCTAACCCTTACCCTAAACCTAAACCTAACACCAACCCTAACCCTAACCCTAACCCTAACCCTAACACCAACCCTAATTCTAACCCTAACCCTAAACCCTAATCCTAACCCTAAACCTAACCCTAACCCTAACCCTAACACCAACCCTAACCCTAACCCTAACCCTAACCTTAACCTATACCTAACACCAACCCTAACCCTAATCCTAACCCTAACCCTAACCCTAACCGTAACCCTAACCCTTACCCTAAACCTAAACCTAACACCAGCCCTAACCCTAACCCTAACCCTAACCCTAACACCAACCCTAACCCTAACCCTAACCCTAAACCCTAATCCTAACCCTAACCCTAACCCTAACCCTAACCCTAACAAGGGCAAGTTGTACTGGTCAGCGACGGGCAAGTTCTAGGCCTCGGACTAGAAGGAGCCATGGGCGTTGGTCTAGGGCCCGAGCTAGGGCTAGTGAGAGCGGTAGGCGTAGCGCTGGGGTAGGCATAGGGCAAGGGGTGGGTGTCGAGGTAAACCTCGGAGTAGGCCTAGGGCCAGGAGTGGGAGCTGTGGCTAGTGGTAGGGTTGGGGGTGGGCCTATGGGTAGGGGGAGCTGTAGGGCCAGGGGTAGTGGTAGGACCAGATGTAGTGCTAGGCGTAGGCCTAGGGCGAGGGGTAGTGCTCGGGGTAGGGTTAGTTGAAGGCTAGTGTTTGGCAGAGGCCCACGGGCAGTGTTAGGGTTAGGGCTCATGTTAAGCCTAGGACTAGTGGTAGTTGTAGGGGTTGGCCGAGGACTAGGGGTAGGTGTCACGAAATGGCTCCGGGTAGTCCTAGGACTCCGAACGGATGTAGGGCTGATTAGGGTGTGGCTAATGGTGGGTCCAGGGTATTTCGTAGGACACGGGTTAGTGCTCTGGCTATAGGTAGGGCAAGGTGTACCGGTTGTCGACGGGCAAGTGCTAGGCTTCGGACTAGAGTGAGCACTGGGCGTTGGTCTAGGGCCCGAGGTAGGGCTAGTGGGAGCGGTAGGCGTAGCGCTGGAATAGGCAAAGGGCAAGGGGTGGGTGTCGGGATAAACCTCGGAGTAGGCTTAGGACCAGGAGTGGGAGCTGTGGCTAGGGGTAGGGATGGGGGTGGGCCTATGGGTAGGGGGAGCTGTAGGGACAGGGGTAGGGGTAGGACCAGAGGTAGTGCTAGGCGTAGGCCTAGGGTAAGGGGTATTGCTCGGGGTAACCAACCCTAACCCTAACCCTAACCCTAACATTAACCGTAACCCTAACCCTAACCCTAACACCAACCCTAACCCTAAACCTAACCCTAACCCTATACCTAACACCAACCCTAACCCTAACCCTAACCCTAACCCTAACACCAACCCTAACCCTAACCCTAACCCTAACCCTAACACCAACCCTAAACGTAAACCTAACCCTAACCCTAACACCAACCCTAACCCTAACCCTAACCCTAACCCTTACCCTAACCCTAACCCTAACCCTAACACCAACCCTAACACTAACCCTAACACTAAACCTAAACCTAACACCAACCCTAACCCTAACCCAAACCCTAACCCTAACACCAACCCTAACCCTAACCGTAACCCTAACCCTAACCCTAACACCAACCCTAACCCTAACCCTAACCCTAACTCTAACCCTAACCCTAACCCTAACACCAACCCTAACCCTAACCCTAACCCTAACCCTAACACAAATCCTAACCCTAATCCTAACCCTAACCCTAACCCTAACCCTAACCCTAACCCTAACCCTAACCCTAACACCAACCCTAACCCTAACCCTAACCCTAACACCAACCCTAACCCTAAACCTTACCCTAACCCTAACCCTAACACCAACCCTAACCCTAACCCTAACCCTAACACCAACCCTAACCCTAACCCTAACCCTAACCCTAACCCTATGCCTAACACGACCTAACCCTAAACCTAACCCTAACCCTAACACCAACCCTAACCCTAATCCTAACCCTAACCCTAACCCTAACCCTAACACTAACCCTAACCCTAACCCTAACCCTAACACCAACCCTAACCCTAACCCTAACCCTAACCCTAATCCTATACCTAACACCAACCCTAACCCTAACCCTAACCCTAACCCTAACCCTAACCCTAACCGTAACCCTAACCCTAACCCTAAACCTAAACCTAACACCAACCCTAACCCTAACCCTAACCCTAACCCTAATACCAACCCTAACCCTAACCCTAACCCTAAACCCTAATCCTAACCCTAACCCTAACCCTAACCAGGGCAAGTTGTACTGGTAAGCGACGGGCAAGTTCTAGGCCTCGGACTAGAAGGAGCCATGGGCGTTGGTCTAGGGCCCGAGCTAGGGCTAGTGAGAGCGGTAGTCGTAGCGCTGGGGTAGGCATAGGGCAAGGGGTGGGTGTCGAGGTAAACCTCGAAGTAGGCCTAGGGCCAGGAGTGGGAGCTGTGGCTAGTGGTAGGGTTGGGGGAGGGCCTATGGGTAGGGGGAGCTGTAGGGCCAGGGATAGTGGTAGGACCAGAGGTAGTGCTAGGCGTAGGCCTAGGGCGAGGGGTAGTGCTCAGGGTAGGGTTAGTTGAAGGGCTAGTGTTTGGCAGAGGCCCACGGGCAGTGTTAGGGTTAGGGCTCATGTTAAGCCTAGGACTAGTGGTAGTGGTAGGGGTTGGCCGAGGACTAGGGGTAGGTGTCACGAAATGGCTCCGGGTAGTCCTAGGACTCCGAACGGATGTAGGGCTGATTAGGGGGTGGCTAATGGTGGGTCCAGGGTGTTTTCGTAGGACACGGGTTAGTGCTCTGGCTATAGGTAGGGCAAGGTGTACCGGTTGTCGACGGGCAAGTGCTAGGCTTCGGACTAGAGTGAGCACTGGGCGTTGGTCTAGGGCCCGAGGTAGGGCTAGTGGGAGCGGTAGGCGTAGCGCTGGGGTAGGCAAAGGGCAAGGGGTGGTTTTCGGGGTAAACCTCGGAGTAGGCCTAGAACCAGGAGTGGGAGCTGTGGCTAGGGGTAGGGATGGGGGTGGGCCTATGGGTAGGGGGAGCTGTAGGGACAGGGGTAGGTGTAGGACCAGAGGTAGTGCTAGGCGTAAGCCTAGGGCGAGGGGTAGTGCTCGGGGTAACCTAACCCTAACCCTAAACCTAACCCTAACACTAACCCTAACCCTAACCCTAACCCTAACACCAACCCTAACCCTAAACCTAACCCTAACCCTATACCTAACACCAACCCTAACCCTAACCCTAACCCTAACCCTAACATCCACCCTAACTCTAACCCTAACCCTAACCCTAACCCTAACACCAACCCTAAACGTAAACCTAACCCTAACCCTAACACCAACCCTAACCCTAACCCTAACCCTAACCCTAACCCTAACACCAACCCTAACACTAACCCTAACACTAAACCTAAACCTAACACCAACCCTAACCCTAACCCAAACCCTAACCCTAACACCAACCCTAACCCTAACCCTAACCCTAACCCTAACCCTAACCCTAACCCTAACACCAACCCTAACCCTAACCCTAACCCTAACTCTAACCCTAACCCTAACCCTAACACCAACCCTAACCCTAACCCTAACCCTAACCCTAACCATAACCCTAACCCTAACACCAACCCTAACCCTAACCCTAACCCTAACACCAACCCTAACCCTAAACTTAACCCTAACCCTAACCCTAACACCAACCCTAACCCTAACCCTAACCCTAACCCTAACACCAACCCTAACCCTAACCCTAACCCTAACCCTATGCCTAACACGAACCCTAACCCTAAACCTAACCCTAACCCTAACACCAACCCTAACCCTAATCCTAACCTAACCCTAACCCTAACCCTAACACTAACCCTAACCCTAACCCTAACCCTAACACCAACCCTAACCCTAACCCTAACCCTAACCCTAACCCTATACCTAACACCAACCCTAACCCTAACCCTAACCCTAACCCTAACCCTAACCCTAACCGTAACCCTAACCCTTACCCTAAACCTAAACCTAACACCAACCCTAACCCTAACACTAACCCTAACCCTAACACCAACACTAACCCTAACCCTAACCCTAAACCCTAATCCTAACCCTAACCCTAACCCTAACCCTAACCCTAACAAGGGCAAGTTGTACTGGTCAGCGACGGGCAAGTTCTAGGCCTCGGACTAGAAGGAGCCATGGGCGTTGGTCTAGGGCCCGAGCTAGGGCTAGTGAGAGCGGTAGGCGTAGCGCTGGGGTAGGCATAGGGCAAGGGGTGGGTGTCGAGGTAAACCTCTGAGTAGGCCTAGGGCCAGGAGTGGGAGCTGTGGCTAGTGGTAGGGTTGGGGGTGGGCCTATGGGTAGGGAAAACTGTAGGGCCAGTGGTAGTGGTAGGACCAGAGATAGTGCTAGGCGTAGGCCTAGGGCGAGGGGTAGTGCTCGGGGTAGGGTTAGTTGAAGGGCTAGTGTTTGGCAGAGGCCCACGGGCAGTGTTAGGGTTAGGGCTCATGTTAAGCCTAGGACTAGTGGTAGTGGTAGGGGTTGGCCGAGGACTAGGGGTAGGTGTCACGAAATGGCTCCGGGTAGTCCTAGGACTCCGAACGGATGTAGGGCTGATTAGGGTGTGGCTAATGGTGGGTCCAGGGTGATTTCGTAGGACACGGGTTAGTGCTCTGGCTATAGGTAGGGCAAGGTGTACCGGTTGGCGACGGGCAAGTGCTAGGCTTCGGACTAGAGTGAGCACTGGGCGTTGGTCTAGGGCCCGAGGTAGGGCTAGTGGGAGCGGTAGGCGTAGCGCTGGTGTAGGCAAAGGGCAAGGGGTGGGTGTCGGGGTAAACCTCAAAGTAGGCCTAGGACCAGGAGTGGGAGCTGTGGCTATGGGTAGGGATGGGGGTGGGCCTATGGGTAGGGGGAGCTGTAGGGACAGGGGTAGGGGTAGGACCAGAGGTAGTGCTAGGCGTAGGCCTAGGGCGAGGGGTAGTGCTCGGGGTAACCTAACCCTAACCCTAACCCTAACCCTAACACTAACCCTAACACTAACCCTAACCCTAACCCTAACCCTAACACCAACCCTAACCCTAACCCTAACCCTATACCTAACACCAACCCTAACCCTAACCCTAACCCTAACCCTAACACCAACCCTAACCCTAACCCTAACCCTAACCCTAACACCAACCCTAAACCTAAACCTAACCCTAACCCTAACACCAAACCTAACCCTAATCCTAACCCTAACCCTAACCCTAACACCAACACTAACCCTAACCCTAACCCTAACCCTAACACCAACCCCTAACCCTAACCCTAACCCTAACCCTATACCTAACACGAACCCTAACCCTAACCCTAACCCTAACACCAACCCTAACCCTAACCCTAACCCTAAACCTAACACCAACCCTAACCCTAACCCAAACACTAACCCTAACACCAACCCTAACCCTAACCCTAACCCTAACCCTAACACCAACCCTAACCCTAACCCTAACCCTAACTCTAACCCTAACCCTAACCCTAACACCAACCCTAACCCTAACCCTAACCCTAACCCTAACACCAACCCTAACCCTAACCCTAACCCTAACCCTAACACAAATCCTAACCCTAATCCTAACCCTAACCCTAACCCTAACCCTAACCCTAACCCTAACCCTAACCCTAACACCAACCCTTACCCTAACCCTAATCCTAACACCAACCCTAACCCTAAACCTAACCCTAACCCTAACCCTAACACCAACCCTAACCCTAACCCTAACCCTAACCCTAACACCAACCCTAACACTAACCCTAACCCTAACCCTATGCCTAACACGAACCCTAACCCTAAACCTAACCCTAACCCTAACACCAACCCTAACTTTAATCCTAACCCTAACCCTAACCCTAAACCTAACACTAACCCTAACTTTAACCCTAACCCTAACACCAACCCTAACCCTAACCCTAACCCTAACCCTAACCCTATACCTAACACCAACCCTAACCCTAACCCTAACCCTAAACCTAACACCAACCCTAACCCTAACCCTAACCCTAACCCTAACCCTAACACCAACCCTAACCCTAACCCTAACCCTAAACCTAAACCAAACACCAACCCTAACCCTAACCCTAACCCTAACACCAACCCTAACCCTAACCCTAACCCTAAACCCTAATCCTAACCCTAACCCTAACCCTAACCCTAACCCTAACAAGGGCAAGTTGTACTGGTCAGCGACGGGCAAGTTCTAGGCCTTGGACTAGAAGGAGCCATGGGCGTTGGTCTGGGGCCCGAGCTAGGGCTAGTGAGAGCGGTAGGCGTAGAGCTGGGGTAGGCATAGGGCAAGGGGTGGGTGTCGAGGTAAACCTCGGAGTAGGCCTAGGGCCAGGAGTGGGAGCTGTGGCTAGTGGTAGGGTTGGGGGTGGGCCTATGGGTAGGGGGAGCTGGAGGGCCAGGGGTAGTGGTAGGACCAGAAGTAGTGCTAGGCATAGGCCTAGGGCGAGGGGTAGTGCTCGGGGTAGGGTTAGTTGAAGGGCTAGTGTTTGGCAGGAGCCCACGGGCAGTGTTAGGGTTAGGGCTCATGTTAAGCCTAGGACTAGTGGTAGTGGTAGGGGTTGGCCGAGGACTAGGGGTAGGTGTCACGAAATGGCTCCGGGTAGTCCTAGGACTCCGAACGGATGTAGGGCTGATTAGGGTGTGGCTAATGGTGGGTCCAGGGTGATTTCGTAGGACACGGGTTAGTGCTCTGGCTATAGGTAGGGCAAGGTGTACCGGTTGGCGACGGGCAAGTGCTAGGCTTCGGACTAGAGTGAGCACTGGGCGTTGGTCTAGGGCCCGAGGTAGGGCTAGTGGGAGCGGTAGGCGTAGCGCTGGGGTAGGCAAAGGGCAAGGGGTGGGTGTCGGGGTAAACCTCGGAGTAGGCCTAGGACCAGGAGTGGGAGCTGTGGCTAGGGGTAGGGATGGGGGTGGGCCTATGGGTTGGGGGGAGCTGTAGGGACAGGGGTATGGGTAGGACCACAGGTAGTGCTAGGCGTAGGCCTAGGGCGAGGGGTAGTGCTCGGGGTAACCTAACCCTAACCCTAACCCTAACCCTAACACTAACCCTAACCCTATGACTAACACGAACCCTAACCCTAAACCTAACCCTAACCCTAACACCAACCCTAACCCTAACCCTAACCCTAACCCTAACCCTATACCTAACACCAACCCTAACCCTAACCCTAACCCTAACACCAACCCTAACCCTAACCCTAACCCTAACCCTAACCATAACCCTAACACCAACCCTAACCCTAACCCTAACCCTAACCCTAACACCAACCCTAACCCTAATCCTAACCCTAACCCTAACCCTAACACCAACCCTAACCCTAACCCTAACCCTAACCCTAACACCAACCCTAACCCTAACCCTAACCCTAACCCTAACCCTATGCCTAACACGAACCCTAACCCTAACCCTAACCCTAACCCTAACACCAACCCTAATTCTAACCCTAACCCTAAACCTAAACCTAACACCAACCCTAACCCTAACCCAAACCCTAACCCTAACACCAACCCTAACCCTAACCCTAACCCTACCCCTAACACTAACACCAACCCTAACCCTAACCCTAACCCTAACTCTAACCCTAATTCTAACCATAACCCTAACACAAATCCTAACCCTAATCCTAACCCTAACCCTAACCCTAACCCTAACACCAACCCTAACCCTAACCCTAACCCTAACACCAACCCTAACCCTAATCCTAACCCTAACCCTAACCCTAACACCAACCCTAACCCTAACCCTAACCCTATACCTAACACCAACCCTAACCCTAACCCTAACCCTATACCTAACACCAACCCTAACCCTAACCCTAACCCTAACCCTAACACCAACCCTAACCCTAACCCTAACCCTAACCCTAACACCAACCCTAACCCTAACCCTAACCCTATACCTAACACCAACCCTAACCCTAACCCTAACCCTAACACCAACCCTAACCCTAACCCTAACCCTAACCCTAACCATAACCCTAACACCAACCCTAACCCTAACCCTAACCCTAACCCTAACCCTAACCCTAACACCAACCCTAACCCTAACCCTAACCCTAACACCAACACTAACCCTAACCCTAACCCTAACCCTAACACCAACCCTAACCCTAACCCTAACCCTAACCCTATACCTAACACGAACCCTAACCCTAACCCTAACCCTAACACCAACCCTAACCCTAACCCTAACGCTAACCCTAAACCTAACACCAACCCTAACTTTAACCCAAACACTAACCCTAACACCAACCCTAACCCTAACCCTAACCCTAACCCTAACACCAACCCTAACCCTAACCCTAACCCTAACTCTAACCCTAACCCTAACCCTAACACCAACCCTAACCCTAACCCTAACCCTAACCCTAAACCTAACACTAACCCTAACCCTAACCCTAACCCTAACACCAACCCTAACCCTAACCCTAACCCTAACCCTATACCTAACACCAACCCTAACCCTAACCCTAACCCTAACCCTAACCCTAACCGTAACCCTAACCCTAACACCAACCCTAACCCTAACCCTAACCCTAACCCTATACCTAACACCAACCCTAACCCTAACCCTAACCCTATACCTAACACCAACCCTAACCCTAACCCTAACCCTAACCCTAACCCTAACACCAACCCTAACCCTAACCCTAACCCTAAACCCTAATCCTAACCCTAACCCTAACCCTAACCCTAACCCTAACAAGGGCAAGTTGTACTGGTCAGCGACGGGCAAGTTCTAGGCCTCGGACTAGAAGGAGCCATGAGCGTTGGTCTAGGGCCCGAGCTAGGGCTAGTGAGAGCGGTAGGCGTAGCGCTGGGGTAGGCATAGGGCAAGGGGTGGGTGTCGAGGTAAACCTCGGAGTAGGCCTAGGGCCAGGAGTGGGAGCTGTGGCTAGTGGTAGGGTTGGGGGTGGGCCTATGGGTAGGGGGAGCTGTAGGGCCAGGGGTAGTGGTAGGACCAGAAGTAGTGCTAGGCGTAGGCCTAGGGCGAGGGGTAGTGCTCGGGGTAGGGTTAGTTGAAGGGCTAGTGTTTGGCAGGAGCCCACGGGCAGTGTTAGGGTTAGGGCTCATGTTAAGCCTAGGACTAGTGGTAAAGGTAGGGGTTGGCTGAGGACTAGGGGTAGGTGTCACGAAATGGCTCCGGGTAGTCCTAGGACTCCGAACGGATGTAGGGCTGATTAGGGTGTGGCTAATGGTGGGTCCAGGGTGATTTCGTAGGACACGGGTTAGTGCTCTGGCTATAGGTAGGGCAAGGTGTACCGGTTGGCGACGGGCAAGTGCTAGGCTTCGGACCTGAGTGAGCACTGGGCGTTGGTCTAGGGCCCGAGGTAGGGCTAGTGGGAGCGGTAGGCGTAGCGCTGGGGTAGGCAAAGGGCAAGGGGTGGGTGTCGGGGTAAACCTCGGAGTAGGCCTAGGACCAGGAGTGGGAGCTGTGGCTAGGGGTAGGGATGGGGGTGGGCCTATGGGTAGGGGGAGCTGTAGGGACAGGGGTATGGGTAGGACCAGAGGTAGTGCTAGGCGTAGGCCTAGGGCGAGGGGTAGTGCTCGGGGTAACCTAACCCTAACCCTAACCCTAACCCTAACACTAACCCTAACCCTATGACTAACACGAACCCTAACCCTAAACCTAACCCTAACCCTAACACCAACCCTAACCCTAACCCTAACCCTAACCCTAACCCTATACCTAACACCAACCCTAACCCTAACCCTAACCCTAACACCAACCCTAACCCTAACCCTAACCCTAACCCTAACCATAACCCTAACACCAACCCTAACCCTAACCCTAACCCTAACCCTAACCCTAACACCAACCCTAACCCTAATCCTAACCCTAACCCTAACCCTAACACCAACCCTAAACCTAACCCTAACCCTAACCCTAACACCAACCCTAACCCTAACCCTAACCCTAACCCTAACCCTATGCCTAACACGAACCCTAACCCTAACCCTAACCCTAACCCTAACACCAACCCTAATTCTAACCCTAACCCTAAACCTAAACCTAACACCAACCCTAACCCTAACCCAAACCCTAACCCTAACACCAACCCTAACCCTAACCCTAACCCTACCCCTAACACTAACACCAACCCTAACCCTAACCCTAACCCTAACTCTAACCCTAGTTCTAACCCTAACCCTAACACAAATCCTAACCCTAATCCTAACCCTAACCCTAACCCTAACCCTAACACCAACCCTAACCCTAACCCTAACCCTAACACCAACCCTAACCCTAATCCTAACCCTAACCCTAACCCTAACCGTAACCCTAACCCTTACCCTAAACCTAAACCTAACACCAACCCTAACCCTAACCCTAATTCTAACCCTAACACAAATCCTAACCCTAATCCTAACCCTAACCCTAACCCTAACCCTAACACCAACCCTAACCCTAACCCTAACCCTAACACCAACCCTAACCCTAATCCTAACCCTAACCCTAACCCTAACCGTAACCCTAACCCTTACCCTAAACCTAAACCTAACACCAACCCTAACCCTAACCCTAATTCTAACCCTAACACCAACCCTAACCCTAACCCTTACCCTAACCCTAACCCTAACCCTAACCCTAACACCAACCCTAACCCTAACACCAACCCTAACCCTAAACCTAACCCTAACCCTAACCCTAACACCAACCCTAACCCTAACCCTAACCCTAACACCAACCCTAACCCTAACCCTAACCCTAACCCTAACCCTATGCCTAACACGAACCCTAACCCTAAACCTAACCCTAACCCTAACACCAACCCTAACCCTAATCCTAACCCTAACCCTAACCCTAACCCTAACACTAACCCTAACTCTAACCCTAAACCTAAACCTTACACCAACCCTAACCCTAACCCTAACCCTAACCCTAACCCTAACACCAACCCTAACCCTAACCCTAACCCTAACACCAACCCTAACCCTAATCCTAACCCTAACCCTAACCCTAACCCTAACCCTAACCCTAACCCTAATCCTATACCTAACACCAACCCTAACCCTAACCCTAACCTTAACCCTAACCCTAACCCTAACCCTAACCATAACCCTAACCCTAACCCTAAACCTAAACCTAACACCAACCCTAACCCTAACCCTAACCCTAACCCTAACACCAACCCTAACCCTAACCCTAACCCTAAACCCTAATCCTAACCCTAACCCTAACCCTAACCAGGGCAAGTTGTACTGGTAAGCGACGGGCAAGTTCTAGGCCTCGGACTAGAAGGAGCCATGGGCGTTGGTCTAGGGCCCGAGCTAGGGCTAGTGAGAGCAGTAGGCGTAGCGCTGGGGTAGGCATAGGGCAAGGGGTGGGTGTCGAGGTAAACCTCGAAGTAGGCCTAGGGCCAGGAGTGGGAGCTGTGGCTAGTGGTAGGGTTGGGGGAGGGCCTATGGGTAGGGGGAGCTGTAGGGCCAGGGATAGTGGTAGGACCAGAGGTAGTGCTAGGCGTAGGCCTAGGGCGAGGGGTAGTGCTCAGGGTAGGGTTAGTTGAAGGGCTAGTGTTTGGCAGAGGCCCACGGGCAGTGTTAGGGTTAGGGCTCATGTTAAGCCTAGGACTAGTGGTAGTGGTAGGGGTTGGCCGAGGACTAGGGGTAGGTGTCACGAAATGGCTCCGGGTAGTCCTAGGACTCCGAACGGATGTAGGGCTGATTAGGGGGTGGCTAATGGTGGGTCCAGGGTGATTTCGTAGGACACGGGTTAGTGCTCTGGCTATAGGTAGGGCAAGGTGTACCGGTTGTCGACGGGCAAGTGCTAGGCTTCGGACTAGAGTGAGCACTGGGCGTTGGTCTAGGGCCCGAGGTAGGGCTAGTGGGAGCGGTAGGCGTAGCGCTGGGGTAGGCAAAGGGCAAGGGGTGGTTTTCGGGGTAAACCTCGGAGTAGGCCTAGGACCAGGAGTGGGAGCTGTGGCTAGGGGTAGGGATGGGGGTGGGCCTATGGGTAGGGGGAGCTGTAGGGACAGGGGTAGGGGTAGGACCAGAGGTAGTGCTAGGCGTAGGCCTAGGGCGAGGGGTAGTGCTCGGGGTAACCTAACCCTAACCCTAACCCTAACCCTAACACTAACCCTAACCCTAACCCTAACACTAACACCAACCCTAACCCTAAACCTAACCCTAACCCTATACCTAACACCAACCCTAACCCTAACCCTAACCCTAACCCTAACACCCACCCTAACTCTAACCCTAACGCTAACCCTAACCCTAACACCAACCCTAAACGTAAACCTAACCCTAACCCTAACACCAACCCTAACCCTAACCCTAACCCTAACCCTAACTTTAACCCTAACACCAACCCTAACACTAACCCTAACACTAAACCTAAACCTAACACCAACCCTAACCCTAACCCAAACCCTAACCCTAACACCAACCCTAACCCTAACCCTAACCCTAACCCTAACCCTAACACCAACCCTAACCCTAACCCTAACCCTAACTCTAACCCTAACCCTAACCCTAACACCAACCCTAACCCTAACCCTAACCCTAACACAAATCCTAACCCTAATCCTAACCCTAACCCTAACCCTAACCCTAACCCTAACCCTAACCCTAACCCTAACACCAACCCTAACCCTAACCCTAACCCTAACACCAACCCTAACCCTAAACCTAACCCTAACCCTAACCCTAAAACCAACCCTAACCCTAACCCTAACCCTAACCCTAACACCAATCCTAACCCTAACCCTAACCCTAACCCTAACCCTATGCCTAACACGAACCCTAACCCTAAACCTAACCCTAACCCTAACACCAACCCTAACCCTAATCCTAACCCTAACCCTAATTCTAACCCTAACACTAACCCTAACCCTAACCCTAACCCTAACACCAACCCTAACCCTAACCCTAACCCTAACCCTATACCTAACACCAACCCTAACCCTAATCCTAACCCTAACCCTAACCGTAACCCTAACCCTTACCCTAAACCTAAACCTAACACCAACCCTAACCCTAACCCTAACCCTAACCCTAACACCAACCCTAATTCTAACCCTAACCCTAAACCCTAATCCTAACCCTAAACCTAACCCTAACCCTAACCCTAACACCAACCCTAACCCTAACCCTAACCCTAACCTTAACCTATACCTAACACCAACCCTAACCCTAATCCTAACCCTAACCCTAACCCTAACCGTAACCCTAACCCTTACCCTAAACCTAAACCTAACACCAGCCCTAACCCTAACCCTAACCCTAACCCTAACACCAACCCTAACCCTAACCCTAACCCTAAACCCTAATCCTAACCCTAACCCTAACCCTAACCCTAACCCTAACAAGGGCAAGTTGTACTGGTCAGCGACGGGCAAGTTCTAGGCCTCGGACTAGAAGGAGCCATGGGCGTTGGTCTAGGGCCCGAGCTAGGGCTAGTGAGAGCGGTAGGCGTAGCGCTGGGGTAGGCATAGGGCAAGGGGTGGGTGTCGAGGTAAACCTCGGAGTAGGCCTAGGGCCAGGAGTGGGAGCTGTGGCTAGTGGTAGGGTTGGGGGTGGGCCTATGGGTAGGGGGAGCTGTAGGGCCAGGGGTAGTGGTAGGACCAGATGTAGTGCTAGGCGTAGGCCTAGGGCGAGGGGTAGTGCTCGGGGTAGGGTTAGTTGAAGGCTAGTGTTTGGCAGAGGCCCACGGGCAGTGTTAGGGTTAGGGCTCATGTTAAGCCTAGGACTAGTGGTAGTTGTAGGGGTTGGCCGAGGACTAGGGGTAGGTGTCACGAAATGGCTCCGGGTAGTCCTAGGACTCCGAACGGATGTAGGGCTGATTAGGGTGTGGCTAATGGTGGGTCCAGGGTATTTCGTAGGACACGGGTTAGTGCTCTGGCTATAGGTAGGGCAAGGTGTACCGGTTGTCGACGGGCAAGTGCTAGGCTTCGGACTAGAGTGAGCACTGGGCGTTGGTCTAGGGCCCGAGGTAGGGCTAGTGGGAGCGGTAGGCGTAGCGCTGGAATAGGCAAAGGGCAAGGGGTGGGTGTCGGGATAAACCTCGGAGTAGGCTTAGGACCAGGAGTGGGAGCTGTGGCTAGGGGTAGGGATGGGGGTGGGCCTATGGGTAGGGGGAGCTGTAGGGACAGGGGTAGGGGTAGGACCAGAGGTAGTGCTAGGCGTAGGCCTAGGGTAAGGGGTATTGCTCGGGGTAACCAACCCTAACCCTAACCCTAACCCTAACATTAACCGTAACCCTAACCCTAACCCTAACACCAACCCTAACCCTAAACCTAACCCTAACCCTATACCTAACACCAACCCTAACCCTAACCCTAACCCTAACCCTAACACCAACCCTAACCCTAACCCTAACCCTAACCCTAACACCAACCCTAAACGTAAACCTAACCCTAACCCTAACACCAACCCTAACCCTAACCCTAACCCTAACCCTTACCCTAACCCTAACCCTAACCCTAACACCAACCCTAACACTAACCCTAACACTAAACCTAAACCTAACACCAACCCTAACCCTAACCCAAACCCTAACCCTAACACCAACCCTAACCCTAACCGTAACCCTAACCCTAACCCTAACACCAACCCTAACCCTAACCCTAACCCTAACTCTAACCCTAACCCTAACCCTAACACCAACCCTAACCCTAACCCTAACCCTAACCCTAACACAAATCCTAACCCTAATCCTAACCCTAACCCTAACCCTAACCCTAACCCTAACCCTAACCCTAACCCTAACACCAACCCTAACCCTAACCCTAACCCTAACACCAACCCTAACCCTAAACCTTACCCTAACCCTAACCCTAACACCAACCCTAACCCTAACCCTAACCCTAACACCAACCC
Organism: Rhinolophus hipposideros; assembly: GCF_964194185.1. NCBI lineage: Eukaryota > Metazoa > Chordata > Mammalia > Chiroptera > Rhinolophidae > Rhinolophus > Rhinolophus hipposideros. The sequence continues at coordinate 166,828 of NW_027668981.1, forward strand.
TAACCCTAACCCTAACCCTAACCCTAACCCTATGCCTAACACGACCTAACCCTAAACCTAACCCTAACCCTAACACCAACCCTAACCCTAATCCTAACCCTAACCCTAACCCTAACCCTAACACTAACCCTAACCCTAACCCTAACCCTAACACCAACCCTAACCCTAACCCTAACCCTAACCCTAATCCTATACCTAACACCAACCCTAACCCTAACCCTAACCCTAACCCTAACCCTAACCCTAACCGTAACCCTAACCCTAACCCTAAACCTAAACCTAACACCAACCCTAACCCTAACCCTAACCCTAACCCTAATACCAACCCTAACCCTAACCCTAACCCTAAACCCTAATCCTAACCCTAACCCTAACCCTAACCAGGGCAAGTTGTACTGGTAAGCGACGGGCAAGTTCTAGGCCTCGGACTAGAAGGAGCCATGGGCGTTGGTCTAGGGCCCGAGCTAGGGCTAGTGAGAGCGGTAGGCGTAGCGCTGGGGTAGGCATAGGGCAAGGGGTGGGTGTCGAGGTAAACCTCGAAGTAGGCCTAGGGCCAGGAGTGGGAGCTGTGGCTAGTGGTAGGCTTGGGGGTGGGCCTATGTGTAGGGGGAGCTGTAGGGCCAGGGATAGTGGTAGGACCAGAGGTAGTGCTAGGCGTAGGCCTAGGGCGAGGGGTAGTGCTCAGGGTAGGGTTAGTTGAAGGGCTAGTGTTTGGCAGAGGCCCACGGGCAGTGTTAGGGTTAGGGCTCATGTTAAGCCTAGGACTAGTGGTAGTGGTAGGGGTTGGCCGAGGACTAGGGGTAGGTGTCACGAAATGGCTCCGGGTAGTCCTAGGACTCCGAACGGATGTAGGGCTGATTAGGGTGTGGCTAATGGTGGGTCCAGGGTGTTTTCGTAGGACACGGGTTAGTGCTCTGGCTATAGGTAGGGCAAGGTGTACCGGTTGTCGACGGGCAAGTGCTAGGCTTCGGACTAGAGTGAGCACTGGGCGTTGGTCTAGGGCCCGAGGTAGGGCTAGTGGGAGCGGTAGGCGTAGCGCTGGGGTAGGCAAAGGGCAAGGGGTGGTTTTCGGGGTAAACCTCGGAGTAGGCCTAGAACCAGGAGTGGGAGCTGTGGCTAGGGGTAGGGATGGGGGTGGGCCTATGGGTAGGGGGAGCTGTAGGGACAGGGGTAGGTGTAGGACCAGAGGTAGTGCTAGGCGTAAGCCTAGGGCGAGGGGTAGTGCTCGGGGTAACCTAACCCTAACCCTAAACCTAACCCTAACACTAACCCTAACCCTAACCCTAACCCTAACACCAACCCTAACCCTAAACCTAACCCTAACCCTATACCTAACACCAACCCTAACCCTAACCCTAACCCTAACCCTAACATCCACCCTAACTCTAACCCTAACCCTAACCCTAACCCTAACACCAACCCTAAACGTAAACCTAACCCTAACCCTAACACCAACCCTAACCCTAACCCTAACCCTAACCCTAACCCTAACACCAACCCTAACACTAACCCTAACACTAAACCTAAACCTAACACCAACCCTAACCCTAACCCAAACCCTAACCCTAACACCAACCCTAACCCTAACCCTAACCCTAACCCTAACCCTAACCCTAACCCTAACACCAACCCTAACCCTAACCCTAACCCTAACTCTAACCCTAACCCTAACCCTAACACCAACCCTAACCCTAACCCTAACCCTAACCCTAACCATAACCCTAACCCTAACACCAACCCTAACCCTAACCCTAACCCTAACACCAACCCTAACCCTAAACTTAACCCTAACCCTAACCCTAACACCAACCCTAACCCTAACCCTAACCCTAACCCTAACACCAACCCTAACCCTAACCCTAACCCTAACCCTATGCCTAACACGAACCCTAACCCTAAACCTAACCCTAACCCTAACACCAACCCTAACCCTAATCCTAACCTAACCCTAACCCTAACCCTAACACTAACCCTAACCCTAACCCTAACCCTAACACCAACCCTAACCCTAACCCTAACCCTAACCCTAACCCTATACCTAACACCAACCCTAACCCTAACCCTAACCCTAACCCTAACCCTAACCCTAACCCTAACCGTAACCCTAACCCTTACCCTAAACCTAAACCTAACACCAACCCTAACCCTAACACTAACCCTAACCCTAACACCAACACTAACCCTAACCCTAACCCTAAACCCTAATCCTAACCCTAACCCTAACCCTAACCCTAACCCTAACAAGGGCAAGTTGTACTGGTCAGCGACGGGCAAGTTCTAGGCCTCGGACTAGAAGGAGCCATGGGCGTTGGTCTAGGGCCCGAGCTAGGGCTAGTGAGAGCGGTAGGCGTAGCGCTGGGGTAGGCATAGGGCAAGGGGTGGGTGTCGAGGTAAACCTCTGAGTAGGCCTAGGGCCAGGAGTGGGAGCTGTGGCTAGTGGTAGGGTTGGGGGTGGGCCTATGGGTAGGGAAAACTGTAGGGCCAGTGGTAGTGGTAGGACCAGAGATAGTGCTAGGCGTAGGCCTAGGGCGAGGGGTAGTGCTCGGGGTAGGGTTAGTTGAAGGGCTAGTGTTTGGCAGAGGCCCACGGGCAGTGTTAGGGTTAGGGCTCATGTTAAGCCTAGGACTAGTGGTAGTGGTAGGGGTTGGCCGAGGACTAGGGGTAGGTGTCACGAAATGGCTCCGGGTAGTCCTAGGACTCCGAACGGATGTAGGGCTGATTAGGGTGTGGCTAATGGTGGGTCCAGGGTGATTTCGTAGGACACGGGTTAGTGCTCTGGCTATAGGTAGGGCAAGGTGTACCGGTTGGCGACGGGCAAGTGCTAGGCTTCGGACTAGAGTGAGCACTGGGCGTTGGTCTAGGGCCCGAGGTAGGGCTAGTGGGAGCGGTAGGCGTAGCGCTGGTGTAGGCAAAGGGCAAGGGGTGGGTGTCGGGGTAAACCTCAAAGTAGGCCTAGGACCAGGAGTGGGAGCTGTGGCTATGGGTAGGGATGGGGGTGGGCCTATGGGTAGGGGGAGCTGTAGGGACAGGGGTAGGGGTAGGACCAGAGGTAGTGCTAGGCGTAGGCCTAGGGCGAGGGGTAGTGCTCGGGGTAACCTAACCCTAACCCTAACCCTAACCCTAACACTAACCCTAACACTAACCCTAACCCTAACCCTAACCCTAACACCAACCCTAACCCTAACCCTAACCCTATACCTAACACCAACCCTAACCCTAACCCTAACCCTAACCCTAACACCAACCCTAACCCTAACCCTAACCCTAACCCTAACACCAACCCTAAACCTAAACCTAACCCTAACCCTAACACCAAACCTAACCCTAATCCTAACCCTAACCCTAACCCTAACACCAACACTAACCCTAACCCTAACCCTAACCCTAACACCAACCCTAACCCTAACCCTAACCCTAACCCTATACCTAACACGAACCCTAACCCTAACCCTAACCCTAACACCAACCCTAACCCTAACCCTAACCCTAAACCTAACACCAACCCTAACCCTAACCCAAACACTAACCCTAACACCAACCCTAACCCTAACCCTAACCCTAACCCTAACACCAACCCTAACCCTAACCCTAACCCTAACTCTAACCCTAACCCTAACCCTAACACCAACCCTAACCCTAACCCTAACCCTAACCCTAACACCAACCCTAACCCTAACCCTAACCCTAACCCTAACACAAATCCTAACCCTAATCCTAACCCTAACCCTAACCCTAACCCTAACCCTAACCCTAACCCTAACCCTAACACCAACCCTTACCCTAACCCTAATCCTAACACCAACCCTAACCCTAAACCTAACCCTAACCCTAACCCTAACACCAACCCTAACCCTAACCCTAACCCTAACCCTAACACCAACCCTAACCCTAACCCTAACCCTAACCCTATGCCTAACACGAACCCTAACCCTAAACCTAACCCTAACCCTAACACCAACCCTAACTTTAATCCTAACCCTAACCCTAACCCTAAACCTAACACTAACCCTAACTTTAACCCTAACCCTAACACCAACCCTAACCCTAACCCTAACCCTAACCCTAACCCTATACCTAACACCAACCCTAACCCTAACCCTAACCCTAAACCTAACACCAACCCTAACCCTAACCCTAACCCTAACCCTAACCCTAACACCAACCCTAACCCTAACCCTAACCCTAAACCTAAACCAAACACCAACCCTAACCCTAACCCTAACCCTAACACCAACCCTAAGCCTAACCCTAACCCTAAACCCTAATCCTAACCCTAACCCTAACCCTAACCCTAACCCTAACAAGGGCAAGTTGTACTGGTCAGCGACGGGCAAGTTCTAGGCCTTGGACTAGAAGGAGCCATGGGCGTTGGTCTGGGGCCCGAGCTAGGGCTAGTGAGAGCGGTAGGCGTAGAGCTGGGGTAGGCATAGGGCAAGGGGTGGGTGTCGAGGTAAACCTCGGAGTAGGCCTAGGGCCAGGAGTGGGAGCTGTGGCTAGTGGTAGGGTTGGGGGTGGGCCTATGGGTAGGGGGAGCTGGAGGGCCAGGGGTAGTGGTAGGACCAGAAGTAGTGCTAGGCATAGGCCTAGGGCGAGGGGTAGTGCTCGGGGTAGGGTTAGTTGAAGGGCTAGTGTTTGGCAGGAGCCCACGGGCAGTGTTAGGGTTAGGGCTCATGTTAAGCCTAGGACTAGTGGTAGTGGTAGGGGTTGGCCGAGGACTAGGGGTAGGTGTCACGAAATGGCTCCGGGTAGTCCTAGGACTCCGAACGGATGTAGGGCTGATTAGGGTGTGGCTAATGGTGGGTCCAGGGTGATTTCGTAGGACACGGGTTAGTGCTCTGGCTATAGGTAGGGCAAGGTGTACCGGTTGGCGACGGGCAAGTGCTAGGCTTCGGACTAGAGTGAGCACTGGGCGTTGGTCTAGGGCCCGAGGTAGGGCTAGTGGGAGCGGTAGGCGTAGCGCTGGGGTAGGCAAAGGGCAAGGGGTGGGTGTCGGGGTAAACCTCAAAGTAGGCCTAGGACCAGGAGTGGGAGCTGTGGCTAGGGGTAGGGATGGGGGTGGGCCTATGGGTTGGGGGGAGCTGTAGGGACAGGGGTATGGGTAGGACCACAGGTAGTGCTAGGCGTAGGCCTAGGGCGAGGGGTAGTGCTCGGGGTAACCTAACCCTAACCCTAACCCTAACCCTAACACTAACCCTAACCCTATGACTAACACGAACCCTAACCCTAAACCTAACCCTAACCCTAACACCAACCCTAACCCTAACCCTAACCCTAACCCTAACCCTATACCTAACACCAACCCTAACCCTAACCCTAACCCTAACACCAACCCTAACCCTAACCCTAACCCTAACCCTAACCATAACCCTAACACCAACCCTAACCCTAACCCTAACCCTAACCCTAACACCAACCCTAACCCTAATCCTAACCCTAACCCTAACCCTAACACCAACCCTAACCCTAACCCTAACCCTAACCCTAACACCAACCCTAACCCTAACCCTAACCCTAACCCTAACCCTATGCCTAACACGAACCCTAACCCTAACCCTAACCCTAACCCTAACACCAACCCTAATTCTAACCCTAACCCTAAACCTAAACCTAACACCAACCCTAACCCTAACCCAAACCCTAACCCTAACACCAACCCTAACCCTAACCCTAACCCTACCCCTAACACTAACACCAACCCTAACCCTAACCCTAACCCTAACTCTAACCCTAATTCTAACCATAACCCTAACACAAATCCTAACCCTAATCCTAACCCTAACCCTAACCCTAACCCTAACACCAACCCTAACCCTAACCCTAACCCTAACACCAACCCTAACCCTAATCCTAACCCTAACCCTAACCCTAACACCAACCCTAACCCTAACCCTAACCCTATACCTAACACCAACCCTAACCCTAACCCTAACCCTATACCTAACACCAACCCTAACCCTAACCCTAACCCTAACCCTAACCCTAACCCTAACACCAACCCTAACCCTAACCCTAACCCTAACACCAACACTAACCCTAACCCTAACCCTAACCCTAACACCAACCCTAACCCTAACCCTAACCCTAACCCTATACCTAACACGAACCCTAACCCTAACCCTAACCCTAACACCAACCCTAACCCTAACCCTAACGCTAACCCTAAACCTAACACCAACCCTAACTTTAACCCAAACACTAACCCTAACACCAACCCTAACCCTAACCCTAACCCTAACCCTAACACCAACCCTAACCCTAACCCTAACCCTAACTCTAACCCTAACCCTAACCCTAACACCAACCCTAACCCTAACCCTAACCCTAACCCTAAACCTAACACTAACCCTAACCCTAACCCTAACCCTAACACCAACCCTAACCCTAACCCTAACCCTAACCCTATACCTAACACCAACCCTAACCCTAACCCTAACCCTAACCCTAACCCTAACCGTAACCCTAACCCTAACACCAACCCTAACCCTAACCCTAACCCTAACCCTATACCTAACACCAACCCTAACCCTAACCCTAACCCTATACCTAACACCAACCCTAACCCTAACCCTAACCCTAACCCTAACCCTAACACCAACCCTAACCCTAACCCTAACCCTAAACCCTAATCCTAACCCTAACCCTAACCCTAACCCTAACCCTAACAAGGGCAAGTTGTACTGGTCAGCGACGGGCAAGTTCTAGGCCTCGGACTAGAAGGAGCCATGAGCGTTGGTCTAGGGCCCGAGCTAGGGCTAGTGAGAGCGGTAGGCGTAGCGCTGGGGTAGGCATAGGGCAAGGGGTGGGTGTCGAGGTAAACCTCGGAGTAGGCCTAGGGCCAGGAGTGGGAGCTGTGGCTAGTGGTAGGGTTGGGGGTGGGCCTATGGGTAGGGGGAGCTGTAGGGCCAGGGGTAGTGGTAGGACCAGAAGTAGTGCTAGGCGTAGGCCTAGGGCGAGGGGTAGTGCTCGGGGTAGGGTTAGTTGAAGGGCTAGTGTTTGGCAGGAGCCCACGGGCAGTGTTAGGGTTAGGGCTCATGTTAAGCCTAGGACTAGTGGTAAAGGTAGGGGTTGGCTGAGGACTAGGGGTAGGTGTCACGAAATGGCTCCGGGTAGTCCTAGGACTCCGAACGGATGTAGGGCTGATTAGGGTGTGGCTAATGGTGGGTCCAGGGTGATTTCGTAGGACACGGGTTAGTGCTCTGGCTATAGGTAGGGCAAGGTGTACCGGTTGGCGACGGGCAAGTGCTAGGCTTCGGACCTGAGTGAGCACTGGGCGTTGGTCTAGGGCCCGAGGTAGGGCTAGTGGGAGCGGTAGGCGTAGCGCTGGGGTAGGCAAAGGGCAAGGGGTGGGTGTCGGGGTAAACCTCGGAGTAGGCCTAGGACCAGGAGTGGGAGCTGTGGCTAGGGGTAGGGATGGGGGTGGGCCTATGGGTAGGGGGAGCTGTAGGGACAGGGGTATGGGTAGGACCAGAGGTAGTGCTAGGCGTAGGCCTAGGGCGAGGGGTAGTGCTCGGGGTAACCTAACCCTAACCCTAACCCTAACCCTAACACTAACCCTAACCCTATGACTAACACGAACCCTAACCCTAAACCTAACCCTAACCCTAACACCAACCCTAACCCTAACCCTAACCCTAACCCTAACCCTATACCTAACACCAACCCTAACCCTAACCCTAACCCTAACACCAACCCTAACCCTAACCCTAACCCTAACCCTAACCATAACCCTAACACCAACCCTAACCCTAACCCTAACCCTAACCCTAACCCTAACACCAACCCTAACCCTAATCCTAACCCTAACCCTAACCCTAACACCAACCCTAAACCTAACCCTAACCCTAACCCTAACACCAACCCTAACCCTAACCCTAACCCTAACCCTAACCCTATGCCTAACACGAACCCTAACCCTAACCCTAACCCTAACCCTAACACCAACCCTAATTCTAACCCTAACCCTAAACCTAAACCTAACACCAACCCTAACCCTAACCCAAACCCTAACCCTAACACCAACCCTAACCCTAACCCTAACCCTACCCCTAACACTAACACCAACCCTAACCCTAACCCTAACCCTAACTCTAACCCTAGTTCTAACCCTAACCCTAACACAAATCCTAACCCTAATCCTAACCCTAACCCTAACCCTAACCCTAACACCAACCCTAACCCTAACCCTAACCCTAACACCAACCCTAACCCTAATCCTAACCCTAACCCTAACCCTAACACCAACCCTAACCCTAACCCTAACCCTATACCTAACACCAACCCTAACCCTAACCCTAACCCTAACCCTAACACCAACCCTAACCCTAACCCTAACACCAACACTAACCCTAACCCTAACCCTAACCCTAACACCAACCCTAACCCTAACCCTAACCCTAACCCTAACCCTATACCTAACACCAACCCTAACCCTAACCCTAACCCTAACACCAACCCTAACCGTAACCCTAACCCTAACCCTAACCCTAACACCAACCCTAACGCTAATCCTAACCCTAAACCTAACCCTAACCCTAACACCAACCCTAACCCTAACCCTAACCCTAACCCTATACCTAACACGAACCCTAACCCTAACTTTAACCCTAACCCTAACACCAAACTTAACCCTAACCCTAACCCTAAACCCTAATCCTAAACCTAACCCTAACACTAACCCTAACCCTAACCCTAACCCTAACAAGGGCAAGGTGTACTGGTCAGCGACGGGCAAGTTCTAGTCCTCGGACTAGAGGGAGCCATGGGCGTTGGTCTAGGGCCCGAGCTAGGGCTAGTGAGAGCGGTAGGCGTAGCGCTGGGGTAGGCATAGAGCAAGGGGTGGGTGTCAAGGTATACCTCGGAGTAGGCCTAGGGCCAGGAGTGGGAGCTGTGGCTAGGGGTAGGGATGGGGGTGGGCCTATAAGTAGGGGGAGCTGTAGAACCAGGGGTAGGGGTAGGACCAGAGGTAGTGCTAGGCGTAAGCCTAGGGCGAGGGGTAGTGCTCGGGGTAGGGTTAGGTGAAGGGCTTGTGGTTGGCAGAGGCCCACGGGCAGTGTTAGGGTTAGGGCTCATGTTAGGCCTAGGACTAGTGGTAGTGGTAGGGGTTGGCCGAGGGCTAGGGGTAGGTGTCACGGGAGGGCTCCGAGTAGTCCTAGGACTCGGAACGGGTGTAGGGATGGATTAGGGTGTGGTAAGGGTGGGTCCAGGGTGATTTCGTAGGACACGGGTTAGTGTTCTGGCTATTGGTAGGCAAGGTGTACTGGTCGGAGACGGGCAAGTGCTAGGCTTCGGACTAGAGTGAGCACTGGGCGTTGGACTAGGGCCCGAGCTAGGGCTAGTGGGAGCAGTAGGCGTAGCACTGGGGTAGGCATAGGGCAAGGGGTGGGTGTCGGGGTAAACCTCAGAGTAGGCTTTGGGCCAGAGGTTGGAGTTGTGTCTAGGGGTAGGGATGGGGGTGGGCCTATGGGTAGGGGGAGCTGTAGGGCCAGGGGTAAAGGTAGGACCAGAGGTAGTGCTAGGCGTAACCCTAGGGTGAGGGGTAGTGCTCGGGGTAGGGTTAGGTGAAGGGCTAGTGGTTGGCAGAGGCCCACGGGCAGTGTTAGATTTAGGGCTCATGTTAGGCCTAGGACTAGTGGTAGTGGTAGGAGATGGCCGAGGGCTAGGGGTAACTGTCACAGGAGTGCTCCGGGTAGTCCTAGGACTCCGAACGGATGTAGGGCTGGATTAGGGTGTGGCTAATGGTGGGTACAGGGTGATTTCGTAGGACACGGGTTAGTGCTCTGGCTATCGGTAGGGCAAGGTGTACCGGTTGGCGACGAACAAGTGCTAGGCTTCGGACTAGAGTGAGCACTGGGCGTTGGTCTAGGGCCCGAGGTAGGGCTAGTGGGAGGGGTAGGCGTAGCGCTATGGTAGGCAAAGAGCAAGGGGTGGGTGTCGGGGTAAACCTCGGAGTAGGCCTAGGACCAGGAGTGGGAGCTGTGGCTAGGGGTAGGGATGGGGGTGGGCCTATGGGTAGGGGGAGCTGTAGGGACAGGGGTAGGGGTAGAACCAGAAATAGTGCTAGGCGTAGGCCTAGGGCGAGGGGTAGAGCTCGGGGTAACCTAACCCTAACCCTAACCCTAACCCTAACCCTAACACTAATCCTAACCCTAACCCTAACCCTAACACCAACCCTAACACTAACCCTAACCCTAACCCTAACCCAAACCCTAAAACCAACCCTAACCCTAACCCTAACCCTAACCCTAACACAAACCCTAACCCTAATCCTAACCCTAACCCTAACCCTAACACCAACCCTAACCCTAACCCTAACCCTAACACCAACCCTAACCCTAACCCTAGCCCTAACCCTCACCCTATGCCTAACACGAACCCTAACCCTAACTTTAACCCTAACCCTAACACCAACCCTAACCCTAATCCTAACCCTAACCCTAACCCTAACCCTATCCCTAACCCTAACACCAACACTAACCCTAACCCTAACCTTAACACCAACCCTAACCCTAACCCTAACCCTAACCCTCACCCTATGCCTAACACGAACCCTAACCCTAACCCTAACCCTAACCCTAACCCTAACACCAACCCTAACCCTAATCCTAACCCTAACCCTAACCCTAACCCTAACCCTAACCCTAACCCTAACACCAACCCTAACCCTAACCCTAACCCTAACACCAACCCTAACCCTAACCCTAACTCTAACCCTAACACCAACCCTAACCCTAACCCTAACACTAACCCTAACCCTATGACTAACACGAACCCTAACCCTAAACCTAACCCTAACCCTAACACCAACCCTAACCCTAACCCTAACCCTAACCCTAACCCTATACCTAACACCAACCCTAACCCTAACCCTAACCCTAACACCAACCCTAACCCTAACCCTAACCCTAACACCAACCCTAACCCTAACCCTAACCCTAACCCTAACCATAACCCTAACACCAACCCTAACCCTAACCCTAACCCTAACCCTAACACCAACCCTAACCCTAATCCTAACCCTAACCCTAACCCTAACACCAACCCTAACCCTAACCCTAACCCTAACCCTAACACCAACCCTAACCCTAACCCTAACCCTAACCCTAACCCTATGCCTAACACGAACCCTAACCCTAACCCTAACCCTAACCCTAACACCAACCCTAATTCTAACCCTAACCCTAAACCTAAACCTAACACCAACCCTAACCCTAACCCAAACCCTAACCCTAACACCAACCCTAACCCTAACCCTAACCCTACCCCTAACACTAACACCAACCCTAACCCTAACCCTAACCCTAACTCTAACCCTAATTCTAACCCTAACCCTAACACAAATCCTAACCCTAATCCTAACCCTAAACCTAACCCTAACCTTAACACCAACCCTAACCCTAACCCTAACCCTAACACCAACCCTAACCCTAATCCTAACCCTAACCCTAACCCTAACACCAACCCTAACCCTAACCCTAACCCTATACCTAACACCAACCCTAACCCTAACCCTAACCCTAACCCTAACACCAACCCTAACCCTAACCCTAACCCTAACCCTAACACCAACCCTAAACCTAAACCTAACCCTAACCCTAACACCAACCCTAACCCTAATCCTAACCCTAACCCTAACCCTAACACCAACACTAACCCTAACCCTAACCCTAACCCTAACACCAACCCTAACCCTAACCCTAACCCTAACCCTATACCTAACACGAACCCTAACCCTAACCCTAACCCTAACACCAACCCTAACCCTAACCCTAACGCTAACCCTAAACCTAACACCAACCCTAACCCTAACCCAAACACTAACCCTAACACCAACCCTAACCCTAACCCTAACCCTAACCCTAACACCAACCCTAACCCTAACCCTAACCCTAACTCTAACCCTAACCCTAACCCTAACACCAACCCTAACCCTAACCCTAACCCTAACCCTAACACCAACCCTAACCCTAACCCTAACCCTAACCCTAACACAAATCCTAACCCTAATCCTAACCCTAACCCTAACCCTAACCCTAACCCTAACCCTAACCCTAACCCTAACACCAACCCTTACCCTAACCCTAATCCTAACACCAACCCTAACCCTAAACCTAACCCTAACCCTAACCCTAACACCAACCCTAACCCTAACCCTAACCCTAACCCTAACACCAACCCTAACCCTAACCCTAACCCTAACCCTATGCTTAACACGAACCCTAACCCTAAACCTAACCCTAACCCTAACAACAACCCTAACTTTAATCCTAACCCTAACCCTAACCCTAAACCTAACACTAACCCTAACCCTAACCCTAACCCTAACACCAACCCTAACCCTAACCCTAACCCTAACCCTAACCCTATACCTAACACCAACCCTAACCCTAACCCTAACCCTAACCCTAACACCAACCCTAAACCTAACCCTAACCCTAACCCTAACACCAACCCTAAACCTAACCCTAACCCTAAACCCTAATCCTAACCCTAACCCTAACCCTAACCCTAACCCTAACAAGGGCAAGTTGTACTGGTCAGCGACGGGCAAGTTCTAGGCCTCGGACTAGAAGGAGCCATGAGCGTTGGTCTTGGGCCCGAGCTAGGGCTAGTGAGAGCGGTAGGCGTAGCGCTGGGGTAGGCATAGGGCAACGGGTGGGTGTCGAGGTAAACCTCAGAGTAGGCCTAGGGCCAGGAGTGGGAGCTGTGGCTAGTGGTAGGGTTGGGGGTGGGCCTATGTGTAGGGGGAGCTGTAGGGCCAGGGGTAGTGGTAGGACCAGAAGTAGTGCTAGGCGTAGGCCTAGGGCGAGGGGTAGTGCTCAGGGTAGGGTTAGTTGAAGGGCTAGTGTTTGGCAGGAGCCCACGGGCAGTGTTAGGGTTAGGGCTCATGTTAAGCCTAGGACTAGTGGTAGTGGTAGGGGTTGGCTGAGGACTAGGGGTAGGTGTCACGAAATGGCTCCGGGTAGTCCTAGGACTCCGAACGGATGTAGGGCTGATTAGGGTGTGGCTAATGGTGGGTCCAGGGTGATTTCGTAGGACACGGGTTAGTGCTCTGGCTATAGGTAGGGCAAGGTGTACCGGTTGGCGACGGGCAAGTGCTAGGCTTCGGACTAGAGTGAGCACTGGGCGTTGGTCTAGGGCCCGAGGTAGGGCTAGTGGGAGCGGTAGGCGTAGCGCTGGGTAGGCAAAGGGCAAGGGGTGGGTGTCGGGGTAAACCTCGGAGTAGGCCTAGGACAAGGAGTGGGAGCTGTGGCTAGGGGTAGGGATGGGGGTGGGCCTATGGGTAGGGGGAGCTGTAGGGACAGGGGTATGGGTAGGACCAGAGGTAGTGCTAGGCGTAGGCCTAGGGCGAGGGGTAGTGCTCGGGGTAACCTAACCCTAACCCTAACCCTAACCCTAACACTAATCCTAAACTTAACCCTAACCCTCACACCAACCCTAACCCTAACCCTAACCCTAACCCTATACCTAACACCAACCCTAACCCTAACCCTAACCCTAACCCTAACACCAACCCTAACCCTAACCCTAACCCTAACCCTAACCCTAACACCAACCCTAAACCTAAACATAACCCTAACCCTAACACCAACCCTAACCCTAATCCTAACCCTAACCCTAACCCTAACACCAACCCTAACCCTAACCCTAACCCTAACCCTAACACCAACCCTAACCCTAACCCTAACCCGAACCCTAACCCTATGCCTAACACGAACCCTCACCCTAACCCTAACCCTAACACCAACCCTAACCCTAACCCTAACCCTAACCCTAACCCTAAACCTAACACCAACCCTAACCCTAACCCTAACCCTAACCCTATACCTAACACCAACCCTAACCCTAACCCTAACCCTAACCCTAACCCTAACACCAACCCTAACACTAACCCTAACCCTAACCCTAACCCTAACACCAACCCTAACCCTAATCCTAACCCTAATTCTAACCCTAACCCTAACCCTAACCCTAACCCTAACACCAACCCTAACCCTAACCCTAACCCTAACCCTAACCCTAAACCTAACAATAACCCTAACCCTAACCCTAACCCTAACCATAACACCAAACCTAACCCTAACCCTAACACTAACCCTAACCCTAACCCTAACCCTAACACCAACCCTAACCCTAACCCTAACCCTAACCCTAACCCTATACCTAACACCAACCCTAACCCTAACCCTAACCCTAAACCTAACACCAACCCTAACCCTAACCCTAACCCTAACCCTAACCCTAACCCTAACCCTAACCCTAACAGCAACCCTAACCCTAACCCTAACCCTAACCCTAACACCAACCCTAACCCTAACCCTAACCCTAACCCTATGCCTAACACCAACACTAACCCTAACCCTAACCCTAACCCTAACACCAACCCTAACCCTAATCCTAACCCTAACCCTAACCCTAACCCTAACACCAACACTAACCCTAACCCTAACCCTAACCCTAACACCAACCCTAACCCTAACCCTAACCCTAACCCTAACCCTAACCCTAACACCAACCCTAATTCTAACCCTAACCCTAAACCCTAATCCTAACCCTAAACCTAACCCTAACCCTAACCATAACACCAACCCTAACCCTAACCCTAACCCTAACCCTAACCTATACCTAACACCAACCCTAACCCTAATCCTAACCCTAACCCTAACCCTAACCGTAACCCTAACCCTTACCCTAAACCTAAACCTAACACCAACCCTAACCCTAACCCTAATTCTAACCCTAACACCAACCCTAACCCTAACCCTAACCCTAAACCCTAATCCTAACCCTAACCCTAACCCTAACCCTAACCCTAACAGGGGCAAGTTGTACTGGTCAGCGACGGGCAAGTTCTAGGCCTCGGACTAAAAGGAGCCATGGGCGTTGGTCTTGGGCCCGAGCTAGGGCTAGTGAGAGCGGTAGGCGTAGCGCTGGGGTAGGCATAGGGCAAGGGGTGGGTGTCGAGGTAAACCTCGGAGTAGGCCTAGGGCCAGGAGTGGGAGCTGTGGCTAGTGGTAGGGTTGGGGGTGGGCCTATGGGTAGGGGGAGCTGTAGGGCCAGGGGTAGTGGTAGGACCAGATGTAGTGCTAGGCGTAGGCCTAGGGCGAGGGGTAGTGCTCGGGGTAGGGTTAGTTGAAGGCTAGTGTTTGGCAGAGGCCCACGGGCAGTGTTAGGGTTAGGGCTCATGTTAAGCCTAGGACTAGTGGTAGTGGTAGGGGTTGGCCGAGGACTAGGGGTAGGTGTCACGAAATGGCTCCGGGTAGTCCTAGGACTCCGAACGGATGTAGGGCTGATTAGGGTGTGGCTAATGGTGGGTCCAGGGTATTTCGTAGGACACGGGTTAGTGCTCTGGCTATAGGTAGGGCAAGGTGTACCGGTTGTCGACGGGCAAGTGCTAGGCTTCGGACTAGAGTGAGCACTGGGCGTTGGTCTAGGGCCCGAGGTAGGGCTAGTGGGAGCGGTAGGCGTAGCGCTGGAATAGGCAAAGGGCAAGGGGTGGGTGTCGGGGTAAACCTCGGAGTAGGCTTAGGACCAGGAGTGGGAGCTGTGGCTAAAGGTAGGGATGGGGGTGGGCCTATGGGTAGGGGGAGCTGTAGGGACAGGGGTAGGGGTAGGACCAGAGGTAGTGCTAGGCGTAGGCCTAGGGTAAGGGGTATTGCTCGGGGTAACCAACCCT
>NW_027668981.1:190000-252500 GCF_964194185.1 Rhinolophus hipposideros
CCCTAACCCTAACCCGAACCCTAACCCTATGCCTAACACGAACCCTCACCCTAACCCTAACCCTAACACCAACCCTAACCCTAACCCTAACCCTAACCCTAACCCTAAACCTAACACCAACCCTAACCCTAACCCTAACCCTAACCCTATACCTAACACCAACCCTAACCCTAACCCTAACCCTAACCCTAACACCAACCCTAACACTAACCCTAACCCTAACCCTAACCCTAACACCAACCCTAACCCTAATCCTAACCCTAATTCTAACCCTAACCCTAACCCTAACCCTAACCCTAACACCAACCCTAACCCTAACCCTAACCCTAACCCTAACCCTAAACCTAACAATAACCCTAACCCTAACCCTAACCCTAACCATAACACCAAACCTAACCCTAACCCTAACACTAACCCTAACCCTAACCCTAACCCTAACACCAACCCTAACCCTAACCCTAACCCTAACCCTAACCCTATACCTAACACCAACCCTAACCCTAACCCTAACCCTAAACCTAACACCAACCCTAACCCTAACCCTAACCCTAACCCTAACCCTAACCCTAACCCTAACCCTAACAGCAACCCTAACCCTAACCCTAACCCTAACCCTAACACCAACCCTAACCCTAACCCTAACCCTAACCCTATGCCTAACACCAACACTAACCCTAACCCTAACCCTAACCCTAACACCAACCCTAACCCTAATCCTAACCCTAACCCTAACCCTAACACCAACAATAACCCTAACCCTAACCCTAACCCTAACACCAACCCTAAACCTAACCCTAACCCTAACCCTAACCCTAACCCTAACACCAACCCTAATTCTAACCCTAACCCTAAACCCTAATCCTAACCCTAAACCTAACCCTAACCCTAACCCTAACACCAACCCTAACCCTAACCCTAACCCTAACCCTAACCTATACCTAACACCAACCCTAACCCTAATCCTAACCCTAACCCTAACCCTAACCGTAACCCTAACCCTTACCCTAAACCTAAACCTAACACCAACCCTAACCCTAACCCTAATTCTAACCCTAACACCAACCCTAACCCTAACCCTAACCCTAAACCCTAATCCTAACCCTAACCCTAACCCTAACCCTAACCCTAACAAGGGCAAGTTGTACTGGTCAGCGACGGGCAAGTTCTAGGCCTCGGACTAGAAGGAGCCATGGGCGTTGGTCTAGGGCCCGAGCTAGGGCTAGTGAGAGCGGTAGGCGTAGCGCTGGGGTAGGCATAGGGCAAGGGGTGGGTGTCGAGGTAAACCTCGGAGTAGGCCTAGGGCCAGGATTGGGAGCTGTGGCTAGTGGTAGGGTTGGGGGTGGGCCTATGGGTAGGGGGAGCTGTAGGGCCAGGGGTAGGGGTAGGACCAGATGTAGTGCTAGGCGTAGGCCTAGGGCGAGGGGTAGTGCTCGGGGTAGGGTTAGTTGAAGGCTAGTGTTTGGCAGAGGCCCACGGGCAGTGTTAGGGTTAGGGCTCATGTTAAGCCTAGGACTAGTGGTAGTGGTAGGGGTTGGCCGAGGACTAGGGGTAGGTGTCACGAAATGGCTCCGGGTAGTCCTAGGACTCCGAACGGATGTAGGGCTGATTAGGGTGTGGCTAATGGTGGGTCCAGGGTATTTCGTAGGACACGGGTTAGTGCTCTGGCTATAGGTAGGGCAAGGTGTACCGGTTGTCGACGGGCAAGTGCTAGGCTTCGGACTAGAGTGAGCACTGGGCGTTGGTCTAGGGCCCGAGGTAGGGCTAGTGGGAGCGGTAGGCGTAGCGCTGGAATAGGCAAAGGGCAAGGGGTGGGTGTCGGGGTAAACCTCGGAGTAGGCTTAGGACCAGGAGTGGGAGCTGTGGCTAAAGGTAGGGATGGGGGTGGGCCTATGGGTAGGGGGAGCTGTAGGGACAGGGGTAGGGGTAGGACCAGAGGTAGTGCTAGGCGTAGGCCTAGGGTAAGGGGTATTGCTCGGGGTAACCAACCCTAACCCTAACCCTAACCCTAACATTAACCGTAACCCTAACCCTAACCCTAACACCAACCCTAACCCTAAACCTAACCCTAACCCTATACCTAACACCAACCCTAACCCTAACCCTAACCCTAACCCTAACACCAACCCTAACCCTAACCCTAACCCTAACACCAACCCTAAACGTAAACCTAACCCTAACCCTAACACCAACCCTAACCCTAACCCTAACCCTAACCCTAACCCTAACCCTAACCCTAACACCAACCCTAACACTAACCCTAACACTAAACCTAAACCTAACACCAACCCTAACCCTAACCCAAACCCTAACCCTAACACCAACCCTAACCCTAACCGTAACCCTAACCCTAACCCTAACACCAACCCTAACCCTAACCCTAACCCTAACTCTAACCCTAACCCTAACCCTAACACCAACCCTAACCCTAACCCTAACCCTAACCCTAACACAAATCCTAACCCTAATCCTAACCCTAACCCTAACCCTAACCCTAACCCTAACCCTAACCCTAACCCTAACACCAACCCTAACCCTAACACCAACCCTAACCCTAAACCTAACCCTAACCCTAACCCTAACACCAACCCTAACCCTAACCCTAACCCTAACACCAACCCTAACCCTAACCCTAACCCTAACCCTAACCCTAACCCTAACCCTATGCCTAACACGAACCCTAACCCTAAACCTAACCCTAACCCTAACACCAACCCTAACCCTAATCCTAACCCTAACCCTAACCCTAACCCTAACACTAACCCTAACCCTAACCCTAAACCTAAACCTAACACCAACCCTAACCCTAACCCTAACCCTAACCCTAACCCTAACACCAACCCTAACCCTAACCCTAACCCTAACACCAACCCTAACCCTAATCCTAACCCTAACCCTAACCCTAACCCTAACCCTAACCCTAACCCTAATCCTATACCTAACACCAACCCTAACCCTAACCCTAACCCTAACCCTAACCCTAACCCTAACCCTAACCCTAACCCTAACCGTAACCCTAACCCTAACCCTAAACCTAAACCTAACACCAACCCTAACCCTAACCCTAACCCTAACCCTAACACCAACCCTAACCCTAACCCTAACCCTAAACCCTAATCCTAACCCTAACCCTAACCCTAACCAGGGCAAGTTGTACTGGTAAGCGACGGGCAAGTTCTAGGCCTCGGACTAGAAGGAGCCATGGGCGTTGGTCTAGGGCCCGAGCTAGGGCTAGTGAGAGCGGTAGGCGTAGCGCTGGGGTAGGCATAGGGCAAGGGGTGGGTGTCGAGGTAAACCTCGAAGTAGGCCTAGGGCCAGGAGTGGGAGCTGTGGCTAGTGGTAGGGTTGGGGGAGGGCCTATGGGTAGGGGGAGCTGTAGGGCCAGGGATAGTGGTAGGACCAGAGGTAGTGCTAGGCGTAGGCCTAGGGCGAGGGGTAGTGCTCAGGGTAGGGTTAGTTGAAGGGCTAGTGTTTGGCAGAGGCCCACGGGCAGTGTTAGGGTTAGGGCTCATGTTAAGCCTAGGACTAGTGGTAGTGGTAGGGGTTGGCCGAGGACTAGGGGTAGGTGTCACGAAATGGCTCCGGGTAGTCCTAGGACTCCGAACGGATGTAGGGCTGATTAGGGGGTGGCTAATGGTGGGTCCAGGGTGATTTCGTAGGACACGGGTTAGTGCTCTGGCTATAGGTAGGGCAAGGTGTACCGGTTGTCGACGGGCAAGTGCTAGGCTTCGGACTAGAGTGAGCACTGGGCGTTGGTCTAGGGCCCGAGGTAGGGCTAGTGGGAGCGGTAGGCGTAGCGCTGGGGTAGGCAAAGGGCAAGGGGTGGTTTTCGGGGTAAGCCTCGGAGTAGGCCTAGAACCAGGAGTGGGAGCTGTGGCTAGGGGTAGGGATGGGGGTGGGCCTATGGGTAGGGGGAGCTGTAGGGACAGGGGTAGGGGTAGGACCAGAGGTAGTGCTAGGCGTAGGCCTAGGGCGAGGGGTAGTGCTCGGGGTAACCTAACCCTAACCCTAAACCTAACCCTAACACTAACCCTAACCCTAACCCTAACCCTAACACCAACCCTAACCCTAAACCTAACCCTAACCCTATACCTAACACCAACCCTAACCCTAATCCTAACCCTAAACCTAACATCCACCCTAACTCTAACCCTAACCCTAACCCTAACCCTAACACCAACCCTAAACGTAAACCTAACCCTAACCCTAACACCAACCCTAACCCTAACCCTAACCCTAACCCTAACCCTAACACCAACCCTAACACTAACCCTAACACTAAACCTAAACCTAACACCAACCCTAACCCTAACCCATACCCTAACCCTAACACCAACCCTAATCCTAACCCTAACCCTAACCCTAACCCTAACACCAACCCTAACCCTAACCCTAACCCTAACTCTAACCCTAACCCTAACCCTAACACCAACCCTAAACCTAACCCTAACCCTAACCCTAACCCTAAACCTAACACAAATCCTAACCCTAATCCTAACCCTAACCCTAACCCTAACCCTAACCCTAACCCTAACCATAACCCTAACCCTAACACCAACCCTAACCCTAACCCTAACCCTAACACCAACCCTAACCCTAAACTTAACCCTAACCCTAACCCTAACACCAACCCTAACCCTAACCCTAACCCTAACCCTAACACCAACCCTAACCCTAACCCTAACCCTAACCCTATGCCTAACCCTAACCCTAACCCTAACCCTAACCCTAACCCTAACACCAACCCTAACCCTAATCCTAACCTAACCCTAACCCTAACCCTAACACTAACCCTAACCCTAACCCTAACCCTAACACCAACCCTAACCCTAACCCTAACCCTAACCCTAACCCTGTACCTAACACCAACCCTAACCCTAACCCTAACCCTAACCCTAACCCTAACCCTAACCGTAACCCTAACCCTTACCCTAAACCTAAACCTAACACCAACCCTAACCCTAACACTAACCCTAACCCTAACACCAACACTAACCCTAACACTAACCCTAAACCCTAATCCTAACCCTAACCCTAACCCTAACCCTAACCCTAACAAGGGCAAGTTGTACTGGTCAGCGACGGGCAAGTTCTAGGCCTCGGACTAGAAGGAGCCATGGGCGTTGGTCTAGGGCCCGAGCTAGGGCTAGTGAGAGCGGTAGGCGTAGCGCTGGGGTAGGCATAGGGCAAGGGGTGGGTGTCGAGGTAAACCTCGGAGTAGGCCTAGGGCCAGGAGTGGGAGCTGTGGCTAGTGGTAGGGTTGGGGGTGGGCCTATGGGTAGGGAAAACTGTAGGGCCAGTGGTAGTGGTAGGACCAGAGATAGTGCTAGGCGTAGGCCTAGGGCGAGGGGTAGTGCTCGGGGTAGGGTTAGTTGAAGGGCTAGTGTTTGGCAGAGGCCCACGGGCAGTGTTAGGGTTAGGGCTCATGTTAAGCCTAGGACTAGTGGTAGTGGTAGGGGTTGGCCGAGGACTAGGGGTAGGTGTCACGAAATGGCTCCGGGTAGTCCTAGGACTCCGAACGGATGTAGGGCTGATTAGGGTGTGGCTAATGGTGGGTCCAGGGTGATTTCGTAGGACACGGGTTAGTGCTCTGGCTATAGGTAGGGCAAGGTGTACCGGTTGTCGACGGGCAAGTGCTAGGCTTCGGACTAGAGTGAGCACTGGGCGTTGGTCTAGGGCCCGAGGTAGGGCTAGTGGGAGCGGTAGGCGTAGCGCTGGGGTAGGCAAAGGGCAAGGGGTGGTTTTCGGGGTAAACCTCGGAGTAGGCCTAGGACCAGGAGTGGGAGCTGTGGCTAGGGGTAGGGATGGGGGTGGGCCTATGGGTAGGGGGAGCTGTAGGGACAGGGGTAGGGGTAGGACCAGAGGTAGTGCTAGGCGTAGGCCTAGGGCGAGGGGTAGTGCTCGGGGTAACCTAACCCTAACCCTAACCCTAACCCTAACACTAACCCTAACCCTAACCCTAACACTAACACCAACCCTAACCCTAAACCTAACCCTAACCCTATACCTAACACCAACCCTAACCCTAACCCTAACCCTAACCCTAACACCCACCCTAACTCTAACCCTAACGCTAACCCTAACCCTAACACCAACCCTAAACGTAAACCTAACCCTAACCCTAACACCAACCCTAACCCTAACCCTAACCCTAACCCTAACTTTAACCCTAACACCAACCCTAACACTAACCCTAACACTAAACCTAAACCTAACACCAACCCTAACCCTAACCCAAACCCTAACCCTAACACCAACCCTAACCCTAACCCTAACCCTAACCCTAACCCTAACCCTAACACCAACCCTAACCCTAACCCTAACCCTAACTCTAACCCTAACCCTAACCCTAACACCAACCCTAACCCTAACCCTAACCCTAACACAAATCCTAACCCTAATCCTAACCCTAACCCTAACCCTAACCCTAACCCTAACCCTAACCCTAACACCAACCCTAACCCTAACCCTAACCCTAACACCAACCCTAACCCTAAACCTAACCCTAACCCTAACCCTAACACCAACCCTAACCCTAACCCTAACCCTAACCCTAACACCAATCCTAACCCTAACCCTAACCCTAACCCTAACCCTATGCCTAACACGAACCCTAACCCTAAACCTAACCCTAACCCTAACACCAACCCTAACCCTAATCCTAACCCTAACCCTAATTCTAACCCTAACACTAACCCTAACCCTAACCCTAACCCTAACACCAACCCTAACCCTAACCCTAACCCTAACCCTATACCTAACACCAACCCTAACCCTAACCCTAACCCTAAACCTAACACCAACCCTAACCCTAACCCTAACCCTAACCCTAACCCTAACCCTAACCCTAACCCTAACCCTAACAGCAACCCTAACCCTAACCCAAACCTAACCCTAACACCAACCCTAACCCTAACCCTAACCCTAACCCTATGCCTAACACCAACACTAACCCTAACCCTAACCCTAACCCTAACACCAACCCTAATTCTAATCCTAACCCTAACCCTAACCCTAACACCAACACTAACCCTAACCCTAACCCTAACCCTAACACCAACCCTAACCCTAACCCTAACCCTAACCCTAACCCTATACCTAACACCAACCCTAACCCTAACCCTAACCCTAACACCAACCCTAACCGTAACCCTAACCCTAACCCTAACCCTAACACCAACCCTAACCCTAATCCTAACCCTAACCCTAACCCTAACCCTAACACCAACCCTAACCCTAACCCTAACCCTAACCCTAAACCTAACACCAACCCAAACCCTAAATTTAACCCTAACCCTAACACCAAACTTAACCCTAACCCTAACCCTAAACCCTAATCCTAAACCTAACCCTAACACTAACCCTAACCCTAACCCTAACCCTAACAAGGGCAAGGTGTACTGGTCAGCGACGGGCAAGTTCTAGTCCTCGGACTAGAGGGAGCCATGGGCGTTGGTCTAGGGCCCGAGCTAGGGCTAGTGAGAGCGGTAGGCGTAGCGCTGGGGTAGGCATAGAGCAAGGGGTGGGTGTCAAGGTATACCTCGGAGTAGGCCTAGGGCCAGGAGTGGGAGCTGTGGCTAGGGGTAGGGATGGGGGTGGGCCTATAAGTAGGGGGAGCTGTAGAACCAGGGGTAGGGGTAGGACCAGAGGTAGTGCTAGGCGTAAGCCTAGGGCGAGGGGTAGTGCTCGGGGTAGGGTTAGGTGAAGGGCTTGTGGTTGGCAGAGGCCCACGGGCAGTGTTAGGGTTAGGGCTCATGTTAGGCCTAGGACTAGTGGTAGTGGTAGGGGTTGGCCGAGGGCTAGGGGTAGGTGTCACGGGAGGGCTCCGAGTAGTCCTAGGACTCGGAACGGGTGTAGGGATGGATTAGGGTGTGGTAAGGGTGGGTCCAGGGTGATTTCGTAGGACACGGGTTAGTGTTCTGGCTATTGGTAGGCAAGGTGTACTGGTCGGAGACGGGCAAGTGCTAGGCTTCGGACTAGAGTGAGCACTGGGCGTTGGACTAGGGCCCGAGCTAGGGCTAGTGGGAGCAGTAGGCGTAGCACTGGGGTAGGCATAGGGCAAGGGGTGGGTGTCGGGGTAAACCTCAGAGTAGGCTTTGGGCCAGAGGTTGGAGTTGTGTCTAGGGGTAGGGATGGGGGTGGGCCTATGGGTAGGGGGAGCTGTAGGGCCAGGGGTAAAGGTAGGACCAGAGGTAGTGCTAGGCGTAACCCTAGGGTGAGGGGTAGTGCTCGGGGTAGGGTTAGGTGAAGGGCTAGTGGTTGGCAGAGGCCCACGGGCAGTGTTAGATTTAGGGCTCATGTTAGGCCTAGGACTAGTGGTAGTGGTAGGAGATGGCCGAGGGCTAGGGGTAACTGTCACAGGAGTGCTCCGGGTAGTCCTAGGACTCCGAACGGATGTAGGGCTGGATTAGGGTGTGGCTAATGGTGGGTCCAGGGTGATTTCGTAGGACACGGGTTAGTGCTCTGGCTATCGGTAGGGCAAGGTGTACCGGTTGGCGACGAACAAGTGCTAGGCTTCGGACTAGAGTGAGCACTGGGCGTTGGTCTAGGGCCCGAGGTAGGGCTAGTGGGAGGGGTAGGCGTAGCGCTATGGTAGGCAAAGAGCAAGGGGTGGGTGTCGGGGTAAACCTCGGAGTAGGCCTAGGACCAGGAGTGGGAGCTGTGGCTAGGGGTAGGGATGGGGGTGGGCCTATGGGTAGGGGGAGCTGTAGGGACAGGGGTAGGGGTAGAACCAGAAATAGTGCTAGGCGTAGGCCTAGGGCGAGGGGTAGAGCTCGGGGTAACCTAACCCTAACCCTAACCCTAACCCTAACCCTAACACTAATCCTAACCCTAACCCTAACCCTAACACCAACCCTAACACTAACCCTAACCCTAACCCTAACCCAAACCCTAAAACCAACCCTAACCCTAACCCTAACCCTAACCCTAACACAAACCCTAACCCTAATCCTAACCCTAACCCTAACCCTAACACCAACCCTAACCCTAACCCTAACCCTAACACCAACCCTAACCCTAACCCTAGCCCTAACCCTCACCCTATGCCTAACACGAACCCTAACCCTAACTTTAACCCTAACCCTAACACCAACCCTAACCCTAATCCTAACCCTAACCCTAACCCTAACCCTATCCCTAACCCTAACACCAACACTAACCCTAACCCTAACCTTAACACCAACCCTAACCCTAACCCTAACCCTAACCCTCACCCTATGCCTAACACGAACCCTAACCCTAACCCTAACCCTAACCCTAACCCTAACACCAACCCTAACCCTAATCCTAACCCTAACCCTAACCCTAACCCTAACCCTAACCCTAACCCTAACACCAACCCTAACCCTAACCCTAACCCTAACACCAACCCTAACCCTAACCCTAACTCTAACCCTAACACCAACCCTAACCCTAACCCTAACACTAACCCTAACCCTATGACTAACACGAACCCTAACCCTAAACCTAACCCTAACCCTAACACCAACCCTAACCCTAACCCTAACCCTAACCCTAACCCTATACCTAACACCAACCCTAACCCTAACCCTAACCCTAACACCAACCCTAACCCTAACCCTAACCCTAACACCAACCCTAACCCTAACCCTAACCCTAACCCTAACCATAACCCTAACACCAACCCTAACCCTAACCCTAACCCTAACCCTAACACCAACCCTAACCCTAATCCTAACCCTAACCCTAACCCTAACACCAACCCTAACCCTAACCCTAACCCTAACCCTAACACCAACCCTAACCCTAACCCTAACCCTAACCCTAACCCTATGCCTAACACGAACCCTAACCCTAACCCTAACCCTAACCCTAACACCAACCCTAATTCTAACCCTAACCCTAAACCTAAACCTAACACCAACCCTAACCCTAACCCAAACCCTAACCCTAACACCAACCCTAACCCTAACCCTAACCCTACCCCTAACACTAACACCAACCCTAACCCTAACCCTAACCCTAACTCTAACCCTAATTCTAACCCTAACCCTAACACAAATCCTAACCCTAATCCTAACCCTAACCCTAACCCTAACCTTAACACCAACCCTAACCCTAACCCTAACCCTAACACCAACCCTAACCCTAATCCTAACCCTAACCCTAACCCTAACACCAACCCTAACCCTAACCCTAACCCTATACCTAACACCAACCCTAACCCTAACCCTAACCCTAACCCTAACACCAACCCTAACCCTAACCCTAACCCTAACCCTAACACCAACCCTAAACCTAAACCTAACCCTAACCCTAACACCAACCCTAACCCTAATCCTAACCCTAACCCTAACCCTAACACCAACACTAATCCTAACCCTAACCCTAACCCTAACACCAACCCTAACCCTAATCCTAACCCTAACCCTAACCCTAACACCAACCCTAACCCTAACCCTAACCCTAACCCTAACACCAACCCTAAACCTAAACCTAACCCTAACCCTAACACCAACCCTAACCCTAACCCTAACCCTAACCCTAACCCTATACCTAACACCAACCCTAACCCTAACCCTAACCCTAACACCAACCCTAACCGTAACCCTAACCCTAACCCTAACCCTAACACCAACCCTAACGCTAATCCTAACCCTAACCCTAACCCTAACCCTAACACCAACCCTAACCCTAACCCTAACCCTAACCCTAAACCTAACACCAACCCAAACCCTAACTTTAACCCTAACCCTAACACCAAACTTAACCCTAACCCTAACCCTAAACCCTAATCCTAAACCTAACCCTAACACTAACCCTAACCCTAACCCTAACCCTAACAAGGGCAAGGTGTACTGGTCAGCGACGGGCAAGTTCTAGTCCTCGGACTAGAGGGAGCCATGGGCGTTGGTCTAGGGCCCGAGCTAGGGCTAGTGAGAGCGGTAGGCGTAGCGCTGGGGTAGGCATAGAGCAAGGGGTGGGTGTCAAGGTATACCTCGGAGTAGGCCTAGGGCCAGGAGTGGGAGCTGTGGCTAGGGGTAGGGATGGGGGTGGGCCTATAAGTAGGGGGAGCTGTAGAACCAGGGGTAGGGGTAGGACCAGAGGTAGTGCTAGGCGTAAGCCTAGGGCGAGGGGTAGTGCTCGGGGTAGGGTTAGGTGAAGGGCTTGTGGTTGGCAGAGGCCCACGGGCAGTGTTAGGGTTAGGGCTCATGTTAGGCCTAGGACTAGTGGTAGTGGTAGGGGTTGGCCGAGGGCTAGGGGTAGGTGTCACGGGAGGGCTCCGAGTAGTCCTAGGACTCGGAACGGGTGTAGGGATGGATTAGGGTGTGGTAAGGGTGGGTCCAGGGTGATTTCGTAGGACACGGGTTAGTGTTCTGGCTATTGGTAGGCAAGGTGTACTGGTCGGAGACGGGCAAGTGCTAGGCTTCGGACTAGAGTGAGCACTGGGCGTTGGACTAGGGCCCGAGCTAGGGCTAGTGGGAGCAGTAGGCGTAGCACTGGGGTAGGCATAGGGCAAGGGGTGGGTGTCGGGGTAAACCTCAGAGTAGGCTTTGGGCCAGAGGTTGGAGTTGTGTCTAGGGGTAGGGATGGGGGTGGGCCTATGGGTAGGGGGAGCTGTAGGGCCAGGGGTAAAGGTAGGACCAGAGGTAGTGCTAGGCGTAACCCTAGGGTGAGGGGTAGTGCTCGGGGTAGGGTTAGGTGAAGGGCTAGTGGTTGGCAGAGGCCCACGGGCAGTGTTAGATTTAGGGCTCATGTTAGGCCTAGGACTAGTGGTAGTGGTAGGAGATGGCCGAGGGCTAGGGGTAACTGTCACAGGAGTGCTCCGGGTAGTCCTAGGACTCCGAACGGATGTAGGGCTGGATTAGGGTGTGGCTAATGGTGGGTACAGGGTGATTTCGTAGGACACGGGTTAGTGCTCTGGCTATCGGTAGGGCAAGGTGTACCGGTTGGCGACGAACAAGTGCTAGGCTTCGGACTAGAGTGAGCACTGGGCGTTGGTCTAGGGCCCGAGGTAGGGCTAGTGGGAGGGGTAGGCGTAGCGCTATGGTAGGCAAAGAGCAAGGGGTGGGTGTCGGGGTAAACCTCGGAGTAGGCCTAGGACCAGGAGTGGGAGCTGTGGCTAGGGGTAGGGATGGGGGTGGGCCTATGGGTAGGGGGAGCTGTAGGGACAGGGGTAGGGGTAGAACCAGAAATAGTGCTAGGCGTAGGCCTAGGGCGAGGGGTAGAGCTCGGGGTAACCTAACCCTAACCCTAACCCTAACCCTAACCCTAACACTAATCCTAACCCTAACCCTAACCCTAACACCAACCCTAACACTAACCCTAACCCTAACCCTAACCCAAACCCTAAAACCAACCCTAACCCTAACCCTAACCCTAACCCTAACACAAACCCTAACCCTAATCCTAACCCTAACCCTAACCCTAACACCAACCCTAACCCTAACCCTAACCCTAACACCAACCCTAACCCTAACCCTAGCCCTAACCCTCACCCTATGCCTAACACGAACCCTAACCCTAACTTTAACCCTAACCCTAACACCAACCCTAACCCTAATCCTAACCCTAACCCTAACCCTAACCCTATCCCTAACCCTAACACCAACACTAACCCTAACCCTAACCTTAACACCAACCCTAACCCTAACCCTAACCCTAACCCTCACCCTATGCCTAACACGAACCCTAACCCTAACCCTAACCCTAACCCTAACCCTAACACCAACCCTAACCCTAATCCTAACCCTAACCCTAACCCTAACCCTAACCCTAACCCTAACCCTAACACCAACCCTAACCCTAACCCTAACCCTAACACCAACCCTAACCCTAACCCTAACTCTAACCCTAACACCAACCCTAACCCTAACCCTAACACTAACCCTAACCCTATGACTAACACGAACCCTAACCCTAAACCTAACCCTAACCCTAACACCAACCCTAACCCTAACCCTAACCCTAACCCTAACCCTATACCTAACACCAACCCTAACCCTAACCCTAACCCTAACACCAACCCTAACCCTAACCCTAACCCTAACACCAACCCTAACCCTAACCCTAACCCTAACCCTAACCATAACCCTAACACCAACCCTAACCCTAACCCTAACCCTAACCCTAACACCAACCCTAACCCTAATCCTAACCCTAACCCTAACCCTAACACCAACCCTAACCCTAACCCTAACCCTAACCCTAACACCAACCCTAACCCTAACCCTAACCCTAACCCTAACCCTATGCCTAACACGAACCCTAACCCTAACCCTAACCCTAACCCTAACACCAACCCTAATTCTAACCCTAACCCTAAACCTAAACCTAACACCAACCCTAACCCTAACCCAAACCCTAACCCTAACACCAAACCTAACCCTAACCCTAACCCTACCCCTAACACTAACACCAACCCTAACCCTAACCCTAACCCTAACTCTAACCCTAATTCTAACCCTAACCCTAACACAAATCCTAACCCTAATCCTAACCCTAACCCTAACCCTAACCTTAACACCAACCCTAACCCTAACCCTAACCCTAACACCAACCCTAACCCTAATCCTAACCCTAACCCTAACCCTAACACCAACCCTAACCCTAACCCTAACCCTATACCTAACACCAACCCTAACCCTAACCCTAACCCTAACCCTAACACCAACCCTAACCCTAACCCTAACCCTAACCCTAACACCAACCCTAAACCTAAACCTAACCCTAACCCTAACACCAACCCTAACCCTAATCCTAACCCTAACCCTAACCCTAACACCAACACTAACCCTAACCCTAACCCTAACCCTAACACCAACCCTAACCCTAACCCTAACCCTAACCCTATACCTAACACGAACCCTAACCCTAACCCTAACCCTAACACCAACCCTAACCCTAACCCTAACGCTAACCCTAAACCTAACACCAACCCTAACCCTAACCCAAACACTAACCCTAACACCAACCCTAACCCTAACCCTAACCCTAACCCTAACACCAACCCTAACCCTAACCCTAACCCTAACTCTAACCCTAACCCTAACCCTAACACCAACCCTAACCCTAACCCTAACCCTAACCCTAACACCAACCCTAACCCTAACCCTAACCCTAACCCTAACACAAATCCTAACCCTAATCCTAACCCTAACCCTAACCCTAACCCTAACCCTAACCCTAACCCTAACCCTAACACCAACCCTTACCCTAACCCTAATCCTAACACCAACCCTAACCCTAAACCTAACCCTAACCCTAACCCTAACACCAACCCTAACCCTAACCCTAACCCTAACCCTAACACCAACCCTAACCCTAACCCTAACCCTAACCCTATGCTTAACACGAACCCTAACCCTAAACCTAACCCTAACCCTAACAACAACCCTAACTTTAATCCTAACCCTAACCCTAACCCTAAACCTAACACTAACCCTAACCCTAACCCTAACCCTAACACCAACCCTAACCCTAACCCTAACCCTAACCCTAACCCTATACCTAACACCAACCCTAACCCTAACCCTAACCCTAACCCTAACACCAACCCTAAACCTAACCCTAACCCTAACCCTAACACCAACCCTAAACCTAACCCTAACCCTAAACCCTAATCCTAACCCTAACCCTAACCCTAACCCTAACCCTAACAAGGGCAAGTTGTACTGGTCAGCGACGGGCAAGTTCTAGGCCTCGGACTAGAAGGAGCCATGAGCGTTGGTCTTGGGCCCGAGCTAGGGCTAGTGAGAGCGGTAGGCGTAGCGCTGGGGTAGGCATAGGGCAAGGGGTGGGTGTCGAGGTAAACCTCAGAGTAGGCCTAGGGCCAGGAGTGGGAGCTGTGGCTAGTGGTAGGGTTGGGGGTGGGCCTATGTGTAGGGGGAGCTGTAGGGCCAGGGGTAGTGGTAGGACCAGAAGTAGTGCTAGGCGTAGGCCTAGGGCGAGGGGTAGTGCTCAGGGTAGGGTTAGTTGAAGGGCTAGTGTTTGGCAGGAGCCCACGGGCAGTGTTAGGGTTAGGGCTCATGTTAAGCCTAGGACTAGTGGTAGTGGTAGGGGTTGGCTGAGGACTAGGGGTAGGTGTCACGAAATGGCTCCGGGTAGTCCTAGGACTCCGAACGGATGTAGGGCTGATTAGGGTGTGGCTAATGGTGGGTCCAGGGTGATTTCGTAGGACACGGGTTAGTGCTCTGGCTATAGGTAGGGCAAGGTGTACCGGTTGGCGACGGGCAAGTGCTAGGCTTCGGACTAGAGTGAGCACTGGGCGTTGGTCTAGGGCCCGAGGTAGGGCTAGTGGGAGCGGTAGGCGTAGCGCTGGGTAGGCAAAGGGCAAGGGGTGGGTGTCGGGGTAAACCTCGGAGTAGGCCTAGGACAAGGAGTGGGAGCTGTGGCTAGGGGTAGGGATGGGGGTGGGCCTATGGGTAGGGGGAGCTGTAGGGACAGGGGTATGGGTAGGACCAGAGGTAGTGCTAGGCGTAGGCCTAGGGCGAGGGGTAGTGCTCGGGGTAACCTAACCCTAACCCTAACCCTAACCCTAACACTAATCCTAAACTTAACCCTAACCCTCACACCAACCCTAACCCTAACCCTAACCCTAACCCTATACCTAACACCAACCCTAACCCTAACCCTAACCCTAACCCTAACACCAACCCTAACCCTAACCCAAACCCTAACCCTAACCCTAACACCAACCCTAAACCTAAACATAACCCTAACCCTAACACCAACCCTAACCCTAATCCTAACCCTAACCCTAACCCTAACACCAACCCTAACCCTAACCCTAACCCTAACCCTAACACCAACCCTAACCCTAACCCTAACCCGAACCCTAACCCTATGCCTAACACGAACCCTCACCCTAACCCTAACCCTAACACCAACCCTAACCCTAACCCTAACCCTAACCCTAACCCTAAACCTAACACCAACCCTAACCCTAACCCTAACCCTAACCCTATACCTAACACCAACCCTAACCCTAACCCTAACCCTAACCCTAACCCTAACACCAACCCTAACACTAACCCTAACCCTAACCCTAACCCTAACACCAACCCTAACCCTAATCCTAACCCTAATTCTAACCCTAACCCTAACCCTAACCCTAACCCTAACACCAACCCTAACCCTAACCCTAACCCTAACCCTAACCCTAAACCTAACAATAACCCTAACCCTAACCCTAACCCTAACCATAACACCAAACCTAACCCTAACCCTAACACTAACCCTAACCCTAACCCTAACCCTAACACCAACCCTAACCCTAACCCTAACCCTAACCCTAACCCTATACCTAACACCAACCCTAACCCTAACCCTAACCCTAAACCTAACACCAACCCTAACCCTAACCCTAACCCTAACCCTAACCCTAACCCTAACCCTAACCCTAACAGCAACCCTAACCCTAACCCTAACCCTAACCCTAACACCAACCCTAACCCTAACCCTAACCCTAACCCTATGCCTAACACCAACACTAACCCTAACCCTAACCCTAACCCTAACACCAACCCTAACCCTAATCCTAACCCTAACCCTAACCCTAACCCTAACACCAACACTAACCCTAACCCTAACCCTAACCCTAACACCAACCCTAACCCTAACCCTAACCCTAACCCTAACCCTAACCCTAACACCAACCCTAATTCTAACCCTAACCCTAAACCCTAATCCTAACCCTAAACCTAACCCTAACCCTAACCATAACACCAACCCTAACCCTAACCCTAACCCTAACCCTAACCTATACCTAACACCAACCCTAACCCTAATCCTAACCCTAACCCTAACCCTAACCGTAACCCTAACCCTTACCCTAAACCTAAACCTAACACCAACCCTAACCCTAACCCTAATTCTAACCCTAACACCAACCCTAACCCTAACCCTAACCCTAAACCCTAATCCTAACCCTAACCCTAACCCTAACCCTAACCCTAACAGGGGCAAGTTGTACTGGTCAGCGACGGGCAAGTTCTAGGCCTCGGACTAAAAGGAGCCATGGGCGTTGGTCTTGGGCCCGAGCTAGGGCTAGTGAGAGCGGTAGGCGTAGCGCTGGGGTAGGCATAGGGCAAGGGGTGGGTGTCGAGGTAAACCTCGGAGTAGGCCTAGGGCCAGGAGTGGGAGCTGTGGCTAGTGGTAGGGTTGGGGGTGGGCCTATGGGTAGGGGGAGCTGTAGGGCCAGGGGTAGTGGTAGGACCAGATGTAGTGCTAGGCGTAGGCCTAGGGCGAGGGGTAGTGCTCGGGGTAGGGTTAGTTGAAGGCTAGTGTTTGGCAGAGGCCCACGGGCAGTGTTAGGGTTAGGGCTCATGTTAAGCCTAGGACTAGTGGTAGTGGTAGGGGTTGGCCGAGGACTAGGGGTAGGTGTCACGAAATGGCTCCGGGTAGTCCTAGGACTCCGAACGGATGTAGGGCTGATTAGGGTGTGGCTAATGGTGGGTCCAGGGTATTTCGTAGGACACGGGTTAGTGCTCTGGCTATAGGTAGGGCAAGGTGTACCGGTTGTCGACGGGCAAGTGCTAGGCTTCGGACTAGAGTGAGCACTGGGCGTTGGTCTAGGGCCCGAGGTAGGGCTAGTGGGAGCGGTAGGCGTAGCGCTGGAATAGGCAAAGGGCAAGGGGTGGGTGTCGGGGTAAACCTCGGAGTAGGCTTAGGACCAGGAGTGGGAGCTGTGGCTAAAGGTAGGGATGGGGGTGGGCCTATGGGTAGGGGGAGCTGTAGGGACAGGGGTAGGGGTAGGACCAGAGGTAGTGCTAGGCGTAGGCCTAGGGTAAGGGGTATTGCTCGGGGTAACCAACCCTAACCCTAACCCTAACCCTAACATTAACCGTAACCCTAACCCTAACCCTAACACCAACCCTAACCCTAAACCTAACCCTAACCCTATACCTAACACCAACCCTAACCCTAACCCTAACCCTAACCCTAACACCAACCCTAACCCTAACCCTAACCCTAACACCAACCCTAAACGTAAACCTAACCCTAAACCTAACACCAACCCTAACCCTAACCCTAACCCTAACCCTAACCCTAACCCTAACACCAACCCTAACACTAACCCTAACACTAAACCTAAACCTAACACCAACCCTAACCCTAACCCAAACCCTAACCCTAACACCAACCCTAACCCTAACCGTAACCCTAACCCTAACCCTAACACCAACCCTAACCCTAACCCTAACCCTAACTCTAAACCTAACCCTAACCCTAACACCAACCCTAACCCTAACCCTAACCCTAACCCTAACACAAATCCTAACCCTAATCCTAACCCTAACCCTAACCCTAACCCTAACCCTAACCCTAACCCTAACCCTAACACCAACCCTAACCCTAACACCAACCCTAACCCTAAACCTAACCCTAACCCTAACCCTAACACCAACCCTAACCCTAACCCTAACCCTAACACCAACCCTAACCCTAACCCTAACCCTAACCCTAACCCTATGCCTAACACGAACCCTAACCCTAAACCTAACCCTAACCCTAACACCAACCCTAACCCTAATCCTAACCCTAACCCTAACCCTAACCCTAACACTAACCCTAACCCTAACCCTAAACCTAAAACTAACACCAACCCTAACCCTAACCCTAACCCTAACCCTAACCCTAACACCAACCCTAACCCTAACCCTAACCCTAACACCAACCCTAACCCTAATCCTAACCCTAACCCTAACCCTAACCCTAACCCTAACCCTAATCCTATACCTAACACCAACCCTAACCCTAACCCTAACCCTAACCCTAACCCTAACCCTAACCCTAACGCTAACCGTAACCCTAACCCTAACCCTAAACCTAAACCTAACACCAACCCTAACCCTAAACCTAACCCTAACCCTAACACCAACCCTAACCCTAACCCTAACCCTAAACCCTAATCCTAACCCTAACCCTAACCCTAACCAGGGCAAGTTGTACTGGTAAGCGACGGGCAAGTTCTAGGCCTCGGACTAGAAGGAGCCATGGGCGTTGGTCTAGGGCCCGAGCTAGGGCTAGTGAGAGCAGTAGGCGTAGCGCTGGGGTAGGCATAGGGCAAGGGGTGGGTGTCGAGGTAAACCTCGAAGTAGGCCTAGGGCCAGGAGTGGGAGCTGTGGCTAGTGGTAGGGTTGGGGGAGGGCCTATGGGTAGGGGGAGCTGTAGGGCCAGGGATAGTGGTAGGACCAGAGGTAGTGCTAGGCGTAGGCCTAGGGCGAGGGGTAGTGCTCAGGGTAGGGTTAGTTGAAGGGCTAGTGTTTGGCAGAGGCCCACGGGCAGTGTTAGGGTTAGGGCTCATGTTAAGCCTAGGACTAGTGGTAGTGGTAGGGGTTGGCCGAGGACTAGGGGTAGGTGTCACGAAATGGCTCCGGGTAGTCCTAGGACTCCGAACGGATGTAGGGCTGATTAGGGGGTGGCTAATGGTGGGTCCAGGGTGATTTCGTAGGACACGGGTTAGTGCTCTGGCTATAGGTAGGGCAAGGTGTACCGGTTGTCGACGGGCAAGTGCTAGGCTTCGGACTAGAGTGAGCACTGGGCGTTGGTCTAGGGCCCGAGGTAGGGCTAGTGGGAGCGGTAGGCGTAGCGCTGGGGTAGGCAAAGGGCAAGGGGTGGTTTTCGGGGTAAGCCTCGGAGTAGGCCTAGAACCAGGAGTGGGAGCTGTGGCTAGGGGTAGGGATGGGGGTGGGCCTATGGGAAGGGGGAGCTGTAGGGACAGGGGTAGGGGTAGGACCAGAGGTAGTGCTAGGCGTAGGCCTAGGGCGAGGGGTAGTGCTCGGGGTAACCTAACCCTAACCCTAAACCTAACCCTAACACTAACCCTAACCCTAACCCTAACCCTAACACCAACCCTAACCCTAAACCTAACCCTAACCCTATACCTAACACCAACCCTAACCCTAATCCTAACCCTAAACCTAACATCCACCCTAACTCTAACCCTAACCCTAACCCTAACCCTAACACCAACCCTAAACGTAAACCTAACCCTAACCCTAACACCAACCCTAACCCTAACCCTAACCCTAACCCTAACCCTAACACCAACCCTAACACTAACCCTAACACTAAACCTAAACCTAACACCAACCCTAACCATAACCCAAACCCTAACCCTAACACCAACCCTAACCCTAACCCTAACCCTAACCCTAACCCTAACACCAACCCTAACCCTAACCCTAACCCTAACTCTAACCCTAACCCTAACCCTAACACCAACCCTAACCCTAACCCTAACCCTAACCCTAACCCTAACCCTAAACCTAACACAAATCCTAACCCTAATCCTAACCCTAACCCTAACCCTAACCCTAACCCTAACCCTAACCATAACCCTAACCCTAACACCAACCCTAACCCTAACCCTAACCCTAACACCAACCCTAACCCTAACCCTAACCCTAACACCAACCCTAACCCTAAACTTAACCCTAACCCTAACCCTAACACCAACCCTAACCCTAACCCTAACCCTAACCCTAACACCAACCCTAACCCTAACCCTAAATCTAACCCTATGCCTAACACGAACCCTAACCCTAAACCTAACCCTAACCCTAACACCAACCCTAACCCTAATCCTAACCTAACCCTAACCCTAACCCTAACACTAACCCTAACCCTAACCCTAACCCTAACACCAACCCTAACCCTAACCCTAACCCTAACCCTAACCCTGTACCTAACACCAACCCTAACCCTAACCCTAACCCTAACCCTAACCCTAACCCTAACCGTAACCCTAACCCTTACCCTAAACCTAAACCTAACACCAACCCTAACCCTAACACTAACCCTAACCCTAACACCAACACTAACCCTAACCCTAACCCTAAACCCTAATCCTAACCCTAACCCTAACCCTAACCCTAACCCTAACAAGGGCAAGTTGTACTGGTCAGCGACGGGCAAGTTCTAGGCCTCGGACTAGAAGGAGCCATGGGCGTTGGTCTAGGGCCCGAGCTAGGGCTAGTGAGAGCGGTAGGCGTAGCGCTGGGGTAGGCATAGGGCAAGGGGTGGGTGTCGAGGTAAACCTCGGAGTAGGCCTAGGGCCAGGAGTGGGAGCTGTGGCTAGTGGTAGGGTTGGGGGTGGGCCTATGGGTAGGGAAAACTGTAGGGCCAGTGGTAGTGGTAGGACCAGAGATAGTGCTAGGCGTAGGCCTAGGGCGAGGGGTAGTGCTCGGGGTAGGGTTAGTTGAAGGGCTAGTGTTTGGCAGAGGCCCACGGGCAGTGTTAGGGTTAGGGCTCATGTTAAGCCTAGGACTAGTGGTAGTGGTAGGGGTTGGCCGAGGACTAGGGGTAGGTGTCACGAAATGGCTCCGGGTAGTCCTAGGACTCCGAACGGATGTAGGGCTGATTAGGGTGTGGCTAATGGTGGGTCCAGGGTGATTTCGTAGGACACGGGTTAGTGCTCTGGCTATAGGTAGGGCAAGGTGTACCGGTTGTCGACGGGCAAGTGCTAGGCTTCGGACTAGAGTGAGCACTGGGCGTTGGTCTAGGGCCCGAGGTAGGGCTAGTGGGAGCGGTAGGCGTAGCGCTGGGGTAGGCAAAGGGCAAGGGGTGGTTTTCGGGGTAAACCTCGGAGTAGGCCTAGGACCAGGAGTGGGAGCTGTGGCTAGGGGTAGGGATGGGGGTGGGCCTATGGGTAGGGGGAGCTGTAGGGACAGGGGTAGGGGTAGGACCAGAGGTAGTGCTAGGCGTAGGCCTAGGGCGAGGGGTAGTGCTCGGGGTAACCTAACCCTAACCCTAACCCTAACCCTAACACTAACCCTAACCCTAACCCTAACACTAACACCAACCCTAACCCTAAACCTAACCCTAACCCTATACCTAACACCAACCCTAACCCTAACCCTAACCCTAACCCTAACACCCACCCTAACTCTAACCCTAACGCTAACCCTAACCCTAACACCAACCCTAAACGTAAACCTAACCCTAACCCTAACACCAACCCTAACCCTAACCCTAACCCTAACCCTAACTTTAACCCTAACACCAACCCTAACACTAACCCTAACACTAAACCTAAACCTAACACCAACCCTAACCCTAACCCTAACCCTAACCCTATCCCTAACCCTAACACCAACACTAACCCTAACCCTAACCTTAACACCAACCCTAACCCTAACCCTAACCCTAACCCTCACCCTATGCCTAACACGAACCCTAACCCTAACCCTAACCCTAACCCTAACACCAACCCTAACCCTAATCCTAACCCTAACCCTAACCCTAACCCTAACCCTAACCCTAACCCTAACACCAACCCTAAACCTAACCCTAACCCTAACACCAACCCTAACCCTTACCCTAACTCTAACCCTAACACCAACCCTAACCCTAACCCTAACACTAACCCTAACCCTATGACTAACACGAACCCTAACCCTAAACCTAACCCTAACCCTAACACCAACCCTAACCCTAACCCTAACCCTAACCCTAACCCTATACCTAACACCAACCCTAACCCTAACCCTAACCCTAACACCAACCCTAACCCTAACCCTAACCCTAACACCAACCCTAACCATAACCCTAACCCTAACCCTAACCATAACCCTAACACCAACCCTAACCCTAACCCTAACCCTAACCCTAACACCAACCCTAACCCTAATCCTAACCCTAACCCTAACCCTAACACCAACCCTAACCCTAACCCTAACCCTAACCCTAACACCAACCCTAACCCTAACCCTAACCCTAACCCTAACCCTATGCCTAACACGAACCCTAACCCTAACCCTAACCCTAACCCTAACACCAACCCTAATTCTAACCCTAACCCTAAACCTAAACCTAACACCAACCCTAACCCTAACCCAAACCCTAACCCTAACACCAACCCTAACCCTAACCCTAACCCTACCCCTAACACTAACACCAACCCTAACCCTAACCCTAACCCTAACTCTAACCCTAATTCTAACCCTAACCCTAACACAAATCCTAACCCTAATCCTAACCCTAACCCTAACCCTAACCCTAACACCAACCCTAACCCTAACCCTAACCCTAACACCAACCCTAACCCTAATCCTAACCCTAACCCTAACCCTAACACCAACCCTAACCCTAACCCTAACCCTATACCTAACACCAACCCTAACCCTAACCCTAACCCTAACCCTAACACCAACCCTAACCCTAACCCTAACCCTAACCCTAACACCAACCCTAAACCTAAACCTAACCCTAACCCTAACACCAACCCTAACCCTAATCCTAACCCTAACCCTAACCCTAACACCAACACTAACCCTAACCCTAACCCTAACCCTAACACCAACCCTAACCCTAACCCTAACCCTAACCCTATACCTAACACGAACCCTAACCCTAACCCTAACCCTAACACCAACCCTAACCCTAACCCTAACGCTAACCCTAAACCTAACACCAACCCTAACCCTAACCCAAACACTAACCCTAACACCAACCCTAACCCTAACCCTAACCCTAACCCTAACCCTAACACCAACCCTAACCCTAACCCTAACCCTAACTCTAACCCTAACCCTAACCCTAACACCAACCCTAACCCTAACCCTAACCCTAACCCTAACACCAACCCTAACCCTAACCCTAACCCTAACCCTAACACAAATCCTAACCCTAACCCTAACCCTAACCCTAACCCTAACCCTAACCCTAACCCTAACCCTAACCCTAACCCTAACACCAACCCTTACCCTAACCCTAATCCTAACACCAACCCTAACCCTAAACCTAACCCTAACCCTAACCCTAACACCAACCCTAACCCTAACCCTAACCCTAACCCTAACACCAACCCTAACCCTAACCCTAACCCTAACCCTATGCTTAACACGAACCCTAACCCTAAACCTAACCCTAACCCTAACAACAACCCTAACTTTAATCCTAACCCTAACCCTAACCCTAAACCTAACACTAACCCTAACCCTAACCCTAACCCTAACACCAACCCTAACCCTAACCCTAACCCTAACCCTAACCCTATACCTAACACCAACCCTAACCCTAACCCTAACCCTAACCCTAACACCAACCCTAAACCTAACCCTAATCCTAACCCTAACACCAACCCTAAACCTAACCCTAACCCTAAACCCTAATCCTAACCCTAACCCTAACCCTAACCCTAACCCTAACAAGGGCAAGTTGTACTGGTCAGCGACGGGCAAGTTCTAGGCCTCGGACTAGAAGGAGCCATGAGCGTTGGTCTAGGGCCCGAGCTAGGGCTAGTGAGAGCGGTAGGCGTAGCGCTGGGGTAGGCATAGGGCAAGGGGTGGGTGTCGAGGTAAACCTCAGAGTAGGCCTAGGGCCAGGAGTGGGAGCTGTGGCTAGTGGTAGGGTTGGGGGTGGGCCTATGTGTAGGGGGAGCTGTAGGGCCAGGGGTAGTGGTAGGACCAGAAGTAGTGCTAGGCGTAGGCCTAGGGCGAGGGGTAGTGCTCGGGGTAGGGTTAGTTGAAGGGCTAGTGTTTGGCAGGAGCCCACGGGCAGTGTTAGGGTTAGGGCTCATGTTAAGCCTAGGACTAGTGGTAGTGGTAGGGGTTGGCTGAGGACTAGGGGTAGGTGTCACGAAATGGCTCCGGGTAGTCCTAGGACTCCGAACGGATGTAGGGCTGATTAGGGTGTGGCTAATGGTGGGTCCAGGGTGATTTCGTAGGACACGGGTTAGTGCTCTGGCTATAGGTAGGGCAAGGTGTACCGGTTGGCGACGGGCAAGTGCTAGGCTTCGGACTAGAGTGAGCACTGGGCGTTGGTCTAGGGCCCGAGGTAGGGCTAGTGGGAGCGGTAGGCGTAGCGCTGGGTAGGCAAAGGGCAAGGGGTGGGTGTCGGGGTAAACCTCGGAGTAGGCCTAAAACAAGGAGTGGGAGCTGTGGCTAGGGGTAGGGATGGGGGTGGGCCTATGGGTAGGGGGAGCTGTAGGGACAGGGGTATGGGTAGGACCAGTTGTAGTGCTAGGCGTAGGCCTAGGGCGATGGGTAGTGCTCGGGGTAACCTAACCCTAACCCTAACCCTAACCCTAACACTAATCCTAAACTTAACCCTAACCCTCACACCAACCCTAACCCTAACCCTAACCCTAACCCTATACCTAACACCAACCCTAACCCTAACCCTAACCCTAACCCTAACACCAACCCTAACCCTAACCCTAACCCTAACCCTATCCCTAACACCAACCCTAAACCTAAACATAACCCTAACCCTAACACCAACCCTAACCCTAATCCTAACCCTAACCCTAACCCTAACACCAACCCTAACCCTAACCCTAACCCTAACCCTAACACCAACCCTAACCCTAACCCTAACCCGAACCCTAACCCTATGCCTAACACGAACCCTCACCCTAACCCTAACCCTAACACCAACCCTAACCCTAACCCTAACCCTAACCCTAACCCTAAACCTAACACCAACCCTAACCCTAACCCTAACCCTAACCCTATACCTAACACCAACCCTAACCCTAACCCTAACCCTAACCCTAACACCAACCCTAACACTAACCCTAACCCTAACCCTAACCCTAACACCAACCCTAACCCTAATCCTAACCCTAATTCTAACCCTAACCCTAACCCTAACCCTAACCCTAACACCAACCCTAACCCTAACCCTAACCCTAACCCTAACCCTAAACCTAACAATAACCCTAACCCTAACCCTAACCCTAACCATAACACCAAACCTAACCCTAACCCTAACACTAACCCTAACCCTAACCCTAACCCTAACACCAACCCTAACCCTAACCCTAACCCTAACCCTAACCCTATACCTAACACCAACCCTAACCCTAACCCTAACCCTAAACCTAACACCAACCCTAACCCTAACCCTAACCCTAACCCTAACCCTAACCCTAACCCTAACCCTAACAGCAACCCTAACCCTAACCCTAACCCTAACCCTAACACCAACCCTAACCCTAACCCTAACCCTAACCCTATGCCTAACACCAACACTAACCCTAACCCTAACCCTAACCCTAACACCAACCCTAACCCTAATCCTAACCCTAACCCTAACCCTAACACCAACAATAACCCTAACCCTAACCCTAACCCTAACACCAACCCTAAACCTAACCCTAACCCTAACCCTAACCCTAACCCTAACACCAACCCTAATTCTAACCCTAACCCTAAACCCTAATCCTAACCCTAAACCTAACCCTAACCCTAACCCTAACACCAACCCTAACCCTAACCCTAACCCTAACCCTAACCTATACCTAACACCAACCCTAACCCTAATCCTAACCCTAACCCTAACCCTAACCGTAACCCTAACCCTTACCCTAAACCTAAACCTAACACCAACCCTAACCCTAACCCTAATTCTAACCCTAACACCAACCCTAACCCTAACCCTAACCCTAAACCCTAATCCTAACCCTAACCCTAACCCTAACCCTAACCCTAACAAGGGCAAGTTGTACTGGTCAGCGACGGGCAAGTTCTAGGCCTCGGACTAGAAGGAGCCATGGGCGTTGGTCTAGGGCCCGAGCTAGGGCTAGTGAGAGCGGTAGGCGTAGCGCTGGGGTAGGCATAGGGCAAGGGGTGGGTGTCGAGGTAAACCTCGGAGTAGGCCTAGGGCCAGGATTGGGAGCTGTGGCTAGTGGTAGGGTTGGGGGTGGGCCTATGGGTAGGGGGAGCTGTAGGGCCAGGGGTAGGGGTAGGACCAGATGTAGTGCTAGGCGTAGGCCTAGGGCGAGGGGTAGTGCTCGGGGTAGGGTTAGTTGAAGGCTAGTGTTTGGCAGAGGCCCACGGGCAGTGTTAGGGTTAGGGCTCATGTTAAGCCTAGGACTAGTGGTAGTGGTAGGGGTTGGCCGAGGACTAGGGGTAGGTGTCACGAAATGGCTCCGGGTAGTCCTAGGACTCCGAACGGATGTAGGGCTGATTAGGGTGTGGCTAATGGTGGGTCCAGGGTATTTCGTAGGACACGGGTTAGTGCTCTGGCTATAGGTAGGGCAAGGTGTACCGGTTGTCGACGGGCAAGTGCTAGGCTTCGGACTAGAGTGAGCACTGGGCGTTGGTCTAGGGCCCGAGGTAGGGCTAGTGGGAGCGGTAGGCGTAGCGCTGGAATAGGCAAAGGGCAAGGGGTGGGTGTCGGGGTAAACCTCGGAGTAGGCTTAGGACCAGGAGTGGGAGCTGTGGCTAAAGGTAGGGATGGGGGTGGGCCTATGGGTAGGGGGAGCTGTAGGGACAGGGGTAGGGGTAGGACCAGAGGTAGTGCTAGGCGTAGGCCTAGGGTAAGGGGTATTGCTCGGGGTAACCAACCCTAACCCTAACCCTAACCCTAACATTAACCGTAA
Organism: Rhinolophus hipposideros; assembly: GCF_964194185.1. Lineage (NCBI taxonomy): Eukaryota > Metazoa > Chordata > Mammalia > Chiroptera > Rhinolophidae > Rhinolophus > Rhinolophus hipposideros. The sequence goes on from NW_027668981.1 coordinate 217,293, forward strand.
CCCTAACCCTAACCCTAACACCAACCCTAACCCTAAACCTAACCCTAACCCTATACCTAACACCAACCCTAACCCTAACCCTAACCCTAACCCTAACACCAACCCTAACCCTAACCCTAACCCTAACACCAACCCTAAACGTAAACCTAACCCTAACCCTAACACCAACCCTAACCCTAACCCTAACCCTAACCCTAACCCTAACCCTAACACCAACCCTAACACTAACCCTAACACTAAACCTAAACCTAACACCAACCCTAACCCTAACCCAAACCCTAACCCTAACACCAACCCTAACCCTAACCGTAACCCTAACCCTAACCCTAACACCAACCCTAACCCTAACCCTAACCCTAACTCTAACCCTAACCCTAACCCTAACACCAACCCTAACCCTAACCCTAACCCTAACCCTAACACAAATCCTAACCCTAATCCTAACCCTAACCCTAACCCTAACCCTAACCCTAACCCTAACCCTAACCCTAACACCAACCCTAACCCTAACACCAACCCTAACCCTAAACCTAACCCTAACCCTAACCCTAACACCAACCCTAACCCTAACCCTAACCCTAACACCAACCCTAACCCTAACCCTAACCCTAACCCTAACCCTAACCCTATGCCTAACACGAACCCTAACCCTAAACCTAACCCTAACCCTAACACCAACCCTAACCCTAATCCTAACCCTAACCCTAACCCTAACCCTAACACTAACCCTAACCCTAACCCTAAACCTAAACCTAACACCAACCCTAACCCTAACCCTAACCCTAACCCTAACCCTAACACCAACCCTAACCCTAACCCTAACCCTAACACCAACCCTAACCCTAATCCTAACCCTAACCCTAACCCTAACCCTAACCCTAACCCTAATCCTATACCTAACACCAACCCTAACCCTAACCCTAACCCTAACCCTAACCCTAACCCTAACCCTAACCCTAACCGTAACCCTAACCCTAACCCTAAACCTAAACCTAACACCAACCCTAACCCTAACCCTAACCCTAACCCTAACACCAACCCTAACCCTAACCCTAACCCTAAACCCTAATCCTAACCCTAACCCTAACCCTAACCAGGGCAAGTTGTACTGGTAAGCGACGGGCAAGTTCTAGGCCTCGGACTAGAAGGAGCCATGGGCGTTGGTCTAGGGCCCGAGCTAGGGCTAGTGAGAGCGGTAGGCGTAGCGCTGGGGTAGGCATAGGGCAAGGGGTGGGTGTCGAGGTAAACCTCGAAGTAGGCCTAGGGCCAGGAGTGGGAGCTGTGGCTAGTGGTAGGGTTGGGGGAGGGCCTATGGGTAGGGGGAGCTGTAGGGCCAGGGATAGTGGTAGGACCAGAGGTAGTGCTAGGCGTAGGCCTAGGGCGAGGGGTAGTGCTCAGGGTAGGGTTAGTTGAAGGGCTAGTGTTTGGCAGAGGCCCACGGGCAGTGTTAGGGTTAGGGCTCATGTTAAGCCTAGGACTAGTGGTAGTGGTAGGGGTTGGCCGAGGACTAGGGGTAGGTGTCACGAAATGGCTCCGGGTAGTCCTAGGACTCCGAACGGATGTAGGGCTGATTAGGGGGTGGCTAATGGTGGGTCCAGGGTGATTTCGTAGGACACGGGTTAGTGCTCTGGCTATAGGTAGGGCAAGGTGTACCGGTTGTCGACGGGCAAGTGCTAGGCTTCGGACTAGAGTGAGCACTGGGCGTTGGTCTAGGGCCCGAGGTAGGGCTAGTGGGAGCGGTAGGCGTAGCGCTGGGGTAGGCAAAGGGCAAGGGGTGGTTTTCGGGGTAAGCCTCGGAGTAGGCCTAGAACCAGGAGTGGGAGCTGTGGCTAGGGGTAGGGATGGGGGTGGGCCTATGGGTAGGGGGAGCTGTAGGGACAGGGGTAGGGGTAGGACCAGAGGTAGTGCTAGGCGTAGGCCTAGGGCGAGGGGTAGTGCTCGGGGTAACCTAACCCTAACCCTAAACCTAACCCTAACACTAACCCTAACCCTAACCCTAACCCTAACACCAACCCTAACCCTAAACCTAACCCTAACCCTATACCTAACACCAACCCTAACCCTAATCCTAACCCTAAACCTAACATCCACCCGAACTCTAACCCTAACCCTAACCCTAACCCTAACACCAACCCTAAACGTAAACCTAACCCTAACCCTAACACCAACCCTAACCCTAACCCTAACCCTAACCCTAACCCTAACACCAACCCTAACACTAACCCTAACACTAAACCTAAACCTAACACCAACCCTAACCCTAACCCATACCCTAACCCTAACACCAACCCTAATCCTAACCCTAACCCTAACCCTAACCCTAACACCAACCCTAACCCTAACCCTAACCCTAACTCTAACCCTAACCCTAACCCTAACACCAACCCTAACCCTAACCCTAACCCTAACCCTAACCCTAAACCTAACACAAATCCTAACCCTAATCCTAACCCTAACCCTAACCCTAACCCTAACCCTAACCCTAACCATAACCCTAACCCTAACACCAACCCTAACCCTAACCCTAACCCTAACACCAACCCTAACCCTAAACTTAACCCTAACCCTAACCCTAACACCAACCCTAACCCTAACCCTAACCCTAACCCTAACACCAACCCTAACCCTAACCCTAACCCTAACCCTATGCCTAACACGAACCCTAACCCTAAACCTAACCCTAACCCTAACACCAACCCTAACCCTAATCCTAACCTAACCCTAACCCTAACCCTAACACTAACCCTAACCCTAACCCTAACCCTAACACCAACCCTAACCCTAACCCTAACCCTAACCCTAACCCTGTACCTAACACCAACCCTAACCCTAACCCTAACCCTAACCCTAACCCTAACCGTAACCCTAACCCTTACCCTAAACCTAAACCTAACACCAACCCTAACCCTAACACTAACCCTAACCCTAACACCAACACTAACCCTAACCCTAACCCTAAACCCTAATCCTAACCCTAACCCTAACCCTAACCCTAACCCTAACAAGGGCAAGTTGTACTGGTCAGCGACGGGCAAGTTCTAGGCCTCGGACTAGAAGGAGCCATGGGCGTTGGTCTAGGGCCCGAGCTAGGGCTAGTGAGAGCGGTAGGCGTAGCGCTGGGGTAGGCATAGGGCAAGGGGTGGGTGTCGAGGTAAACCTCGGAGTAGGCCTAGGGCCAGGAGTGGGAGCTGTGGCTAGTGGTAGGGTTGGGGGTGGGCCTATGGGTAGGGAAAACTGTAGGGCCAGTGGTAGTGGTAGGACCAGAGATAGTGCTAGGCGTAGGCCTAGGGCGAGGGGTAGTGCTCGGGGTAGGGTTAGTTGAAGGGCTAGTGTTTGGCAGAGGCCCACGGGCAGTGTTAGGGTTAGGGCTCATGTTAAGCCTAGGACTAGTGGTAGTGGTAGGGGTTGGCCGAGGACTAGGGGTAGGTGTCACGAAATGGCTCCGGGTAGTCCTAGGACTCCGAACGGATGTAGGGCTGATTAGGGTGTGGCTAATGGTGGGTCCAGGGTGATTTCGTAGGACACGGGTTAGTGCTCTGGCTATAGGTAGGGCAAGGTGTACCGGTTGTCGACGGGCAAGTGCTAGGCTTCGGACTAGAGTGAGCACTGGGCGTTGGTCTAGGGCCCGAGGTAGGGCTAGTGGGAGCGGTAGGCGTAGCGCTGGGGTAGGCAAAGGGCAAGGGGTGGTTTTCGGGGTAAACCTCGGAGTAGGCCTAGGACCAGGAGTGGGAGCTGTGGCTAGGGGTAGGGATGGGGGTGGGCCTATGGGTAGGGGGAGCTGTAGGGACAGGGGTAGGGGTAGGACCAGAGGTAGTGCTAGGCGTAGGCCTAGGGCGAGGGGTAGTGCTCGGGGTAACCTAACCCTAACCCTAACCCTAACCCTAACACTAACCCTAACCCTAACCCTAACACTAACACCAACCCTAACCCTAAACCTAACCCTAACCCTATACCTAACACCAACCCTAACCCTAACCCTAACCCTAACCCTAACACCCACCCTAACTCTAACCCTAACGCTAACCCTAACCCTAACACCAACCCTAAACGTAAACCTAACCCTAACCCTAACACCAACCCTAACCCTAACCCTAACCCTAACCCTAACTTTAACCCTAACACCAACCCTAACACTAACCCTAACACTAAACCTAAACCTAACACCAACCCTAACCCTAACCCAAACCCTAACCCTAACACCAACCCTAACCCTAACCCTAACCCTAACCCTAACCCTAACCCTAACACCAACCCTAACCCTAACCCTAACCCTAACTCTAACCCTAACCCTAACCCTAACACCAACCCTAACCCTAACCCTAACCCTAACACAAATCCTAACCCTAATCCTAACCCTAACCCTAACCCTAACCCTAACCCTAACCCTAACCCTAACACCAACCCTAACCCTAACCCTAACCCTAACACCAACCCTAACCCTAAACCTAACCCTAACCCTAACCCTAACACCAACCCTAACCCTAACCCTAACCCTAACCCTAACACCAATCCTAACCCTAACCCTAACCCTAACCCTAACCCTATGCCTAACACGAACCCTAACCCTAAACCTAACCCTAACCCTAACACCAACCCTAACCCTAATCCTAACCCTAACCCTAATTCTAACCCTAACACTAACCCTAACCCTAACCCTAACCCTAACACCAACCCTAACCCTAACCCTAACCCTAACCCTATACCTAACACCAACCCTAACCCTAATTCTAACCCTAACCCTAACCGTAACCCTAACCCTTACCCTAAACCTAAACCTAACACCAACCCTAACCCTAACCCTAACCCTAACCCTAACACCAACCCTAATTCTAACCCTAACCCTAAACCCTAATCCTAAACCTAAACCTAACCCTAACCCTAACCCTAACACCAACCCTAACCCTAACCCTAACCCTAACCCTAACCTATACCTAACACCAACCCTAACCCTAATCCTAACCCTAACCCTAACCCTAACCGTAACCCTAACCCTTACCCTAAACCTAAACCTAACACCAGCCCTAACCCTAACCCTAACCCTAACCCTAACACCAACCCTAACCCTAACCCTAACCCTAACCCTAAACCCTAATCCTAACCCTAACCCTAACCCTAACCCTAACCCTAAAAAGGGCAAGTTGTACTGGTCAGCGACGGGCAAGTTCTAGGCCTCGGACTAGAAGGAGCCATGGGCGTTGGTCTAGGGCCCGAGCTAGGGCTAGTGAGAGCGGTAGGCGTAGCGCTGGGGTAGGCATAGGGCAAGGGGTGGGTGTCGAGGTAAACCTCGGAGTAGGCCTAGGGCCAGGAGTGGGAGCTGTGGCTAGTGGTAGGGTTGGGGGTGGGCCTATGGGTAGGGGGAGCTGTAGGGCCAGGGGTAGTGGTAGGACCAGATGTAGTGCTAGGCGTAGGCCTAGGGCGAGGGGTAGTGCTCGGGGTAGGGTTAGTTGAAGGCTAGTGTTTGGCAGAGGCCCACGGGCAGTGTTAGGGTTAGGGCTCATGTTAAGCCTAGGACTAGTGGTAGTGGTAGCGGTTGGCCGAGGACTAGGGGTAGGTGTCACGAAATGGCTCCGGGTAGTCCTAGGACTCCGAACGGATGTAGGGCTGATTAGGGTGTGGCTAATGGTGGGTCCAGGGTATTTCGTAGGACACGGGTTAGTGCTCTGGCTATAGGTAGGGCAAGGTGTACCGGTTGTCGACGGGCAAGTGCTAGGCTTCGGACTAGAGTGAGCACTGGGCGTTGGTCTAGGGCCCGAGGTAGGGCTAGTGGGAGCGGTAGGCGTAGCGCTGGAATAGGCAAAGGGCAAGGGGTGGGTGTCGGGGTAAACCTCGGAGTAGGCTTAGGACCAGGAGTGGGAGCTGTGGCTAGGGGTAGGGATAGGGGTGGGCCTATGGGTAGGGGGAGCTGTAGGGACAGGGGTAGGGGTAGGACCAGAGGTAGTGCTAGGCGTAGGCCTAGGGTAAGGGGTATTGCTCGGGGTAACCAACCCTAACCCTAACCCTAACCCTAACATTAACCGTAACCCTAACCCTAACCCTAACACCAACCCTAACCCTAAACTTAACCCTAACCCTATACCTAACACCAACCCTAACCCTAACCCTAACCCAAACCCTAACACCAACCCTAACCCTAACGCTAACCCTAACCCTAACACCAACCCTAAACGTAAACCTAACCCTAACCCTAACACCAACCCTAACCCTAACCCTAACCCTTACCCTAACCCTAACCCTAACCCTAACACCAACCCTAACACTAACCCTAACACTAAACCTAAACCTAACACCAACCCTAACCCTAACCCAAACCCTAACCCTAACACCAACCCTAACCCTAACCGTAACGCTAACCCTAACCCTAACACCAACCCTAACCCTAACTCTAACCCTAACTCTAACCCTAACCCTAACCCTAACACCAACCCTAACCCTAACCCTAACCCTAACCCTAACACAAATCCTAACCCTAATCCTAACCCTAACCCTAACCCTAACCCTAACCCTAACACCAACCCTAACCCTAACCCTAACCCTAACACCAACCCTAACCCTAAACCTAACCCTAACCCTAACCCTAACACCAACCCTAACCCTAACCCTAACACCAACCCTAACCCTAACCCTAACCCTAACCCTAACCCTATGCCTAACACGAACCCTAACCCTAAACCTAACCCTAACCCTAACACCAACCCTAACCCTAATCCTAACCCTAACCCTAACCCTAACCCTAACACTAACCCTAACCCTAACCCTAACCCTAACACCAACCCTAACCCTAACCCTAACCCTAACCCTAATCCTATACCTAACACCAACCCTAACCCTAACCCTAACCCTAACCCTAACCCTAACCCTAACCGTAACCCTAACCCTAACCCTAAACCTAAACCTAACACCAACCCTAACCCTAACCCTAACCCTAACCCTAACACCAACCCTAACCCTAACCCTAACCCTAAACCCTAATCCTAACCCTAACCCTAACCCTAACCAGGGCAAGTTGTACTGGTAAGCGACGGGCAAGTTCTAGGCCTCGGACTAGAAGGAGCCATGGGCGTTGGTCTAGGGCCCGAGCTAGGGCTAGTGAGAGCGGTAGGCGTAGCGCTGGGGTAGGCATAGGGCAAGGGGTGGGTGTCGAGGTAAACCTCGAAGTAGGCCTAGGGCCAGGAGTGGGAGCTGTGGCTAGTGGTAGGGTTGGGGGAGGGCCTATGGGTAGGGGGAGCTGTAGGGCCAGGGATAGTGGTAGGACCAGAGGTAGTGCTAGGCGTAGGCCTAGGGCGAGGGGTAGTGCTCAGGGTAGGGTTAGTTGAAGGGCTAGTGTTTGGCAGAGGCCCACGGGCAGTGTTAGGGTTAGGGCTCATGTTAAGCCTAGGACTAGTGGTAGTGGTAGGGGTTGGCCGAGGACTAGGGGTAGGTGTCACGAAATGGCTCCGGGTAGTCCTAGGACTCCGAACGGATGTAGGGCTGATTAGGGGGTGGCTAATGGTGGGTCCAGGGTGATTTCGTAGGACACGGGTTAGTGCTCTGGCTATAGGTAGGGCAAGGTGTACCGGTTGTCGACGGGCAAGTGCTAGGCTTCGGACTAGAGTGAGCACTGGGCGTTGGTCTAGGGCCCGAGGTAGGGCTAGTGGGAGCGGTAGGCGTAGCGCTGGGGTAGGCAAAGGGCAAGGGGTGGTTTTCGGGGTAAACCTCGGAGTAGGCCTAGAACCAGGAGTGGGAGCTGTGGCTAGGGGTAGGGATGGGGGTGGGCCTATGGGTAGGGGGAGCTGTAGGGACAGGGGTAGGTGTAGGACCAGAGGTAGTGCTAGGCGTAGGCCTAGGGCGAGGGGTAGTGCTCGGGGTAACCTAACCCTAACCCTAAACCTAACCCTAACACTAACCCTAACCCTAACCCTAACCCTAACACCAACCCTAACCCTAAACCTAACCCTAACCCTATACCTAACACCAACCCTAACCCTAACCCTAACCCTAACCCTAACATCCACCCTAACTCTAACCCTAACCCTAACCCTAACCCTAACACCAACCCTAAACGTAAACCTAACCCTAACCCTAACACCAACCCTAACCCTAACCCTAACCCTAACACCAACCCTAACACTAACCCTAACACTAAACCTAAACCTAACACCAACCCTAACCCTAACCCAAACCCTAACCCTAACACCAACCCTAACCCTAACCCTAACCCTAACCCTAACCCTAACACCAACCCTAACCCTAACCCTAACCCTAACTCTAACCCTAACCCTAACCCTAACACCAACCCTAACCCTAACCCTAACCCTAACCCTAAACCTAACACAAATCCTAACCCTAATCCTAACCCTAACCCTAACCCTAACACCAACCCTAACCCTAACCCTAACCCTAACCCTAAACCTAACACAAATCCTAACCCTAACCCTAACCATAACCCTAACCCTAACACCAACCCTAACCCTAACCCTAACCCTAACACCAACCCTAACCCTAAAATTAACCCTAACCCTAACCCTAACACCAACCCTAACCCTAACCCTAACCCTAACCCTAACACCAACCCTAACCCTAACCCTAACCCTAACCCTATGCCTAACACGAACCCTAACCCTAAACCTAACCCTAACCCTAACACCAACCCTAACCCTAATCCTAACCTAACCCTAACCCTAACCCTAACACTAACCCTAACCCTAACCCTAACCCTAACACCAACCCTAACCCTAACCCTAACCCTAACCCTAACCCTGTACCTAACACCAACCCTAACCCTAACCCTAACCCTAACCCTAACCCTAACCCTAACCGTAACCCTAACCCTTACCCTAAACCTAAACCTAACACCAACCCTAACCCTAACACTAACCCTAACCCTAACACCAACACTAACCCTAACCCTAACCCTAAACCCTAATCCTAACCCTAACCCTAACCCTAACCCTAACCCTAACAAGGGCAAGTTGTACTGGTCAGCGACGGGCAAGTTCTAGGCCTCGGACTAGAAGGAGCCATGGGCGTTGGTCTAGGGCCCGAGCTAGGGCTAGTGAGAGCGGTAGGCGTAGCGCTGGGGTAGGCATAGGGCAAGGGGTGGGTGTCGAGGTAAACCTCGGAGTAGGCCTAGGGCCAGGAGTGGGAGCTGTGGCTAGTGGTAGGGTTGGGGGTGGGCCTATGGGTAGGGAAAACTGTAGGGCCAGTGGTAGTGGTAGGACCAGAGATAGTGCTAGGCGTAGGCCTAGGGCGAGGGGTAGTGCTCGGGGTAGGGTTAGTTGAAGGGCTAGTGTTTGGCAGAGGCCCACGGGCAGTGTTAGGGTTAGGGCTCATGTTAAGCCTAGGACTAGTGGTAGTGGTAGGGGTTGGCCGAGGACTAGGGGTAGGTGTCACGAAATGGCTCCGGGTAGTCCTAGGACTCCGAACGGATGTAGGGCTGATTAGGGTGTGGCTAATGGTGGGTCCAGGGTGATTTCGTAGGACACGGGTTAGTGCTCTGGCTATAGGTAGGGCAAGGTGTACCGGTTGTCGACGGGCAAGTGCTAGGCTTCGGACTAGAGTGAGCACTGGGCGTTGGTCTAGGGCCCGAGGTAGGGCTAGTGGGAGCGGTAGGCGTAGCGCTGGGGTAGGCAAAGGGCAAGGGGTGGTTTTCGGGGTAAACCTCGGAGTAGGCCTAGGACCAGGAGTGGGAGCTGTGGCTAGGGGTAGGGATGGGGGTGGGCCTATGGGTAGGGGGAGCTGTAGGGACAGGGGTAGGGGTAGGACCAGAGGTAGTGCTAGGCGTAGGCCTAGGGCGAGGGGTAGTGCTCGGGGTAACCTAACCCTAACCCTAACCCTAACCCTAACACTAACCCTAACCCTAACCCTAACACTAACACCAACCCTAACCCTAAACCTAACCCTAACCCTATACCTAACACCAACCCTAACCCTAACCCTAACCCTAACCCTAACACCCACCCTAACTCTAACCCTAACGCTAACCCTAACCCTAACACCAACCCTAAACGTAAACCTAACCCTAACCCTAACACCAACCCTAACCCTAACCCTAACCCTAACCCTAACTTTAACCCTAACACCAACCCTAACACTAACCCTAACACTAAACCTAAACCTAACACCAACCCTAACCCTAACCCAAACCCTAACCCTAACACCAACCCTAACCCTAACCCTAACCCTAACCCTAACCCTAACCCTAACACCAACCCTAACCCTAACCCTAACCCTAACTCTAACCCTAACCCTAACCCTAACACCAACCCTAACCCTAACCCTAACCCTAACACAAATCCTAACCCTAATCCTAACCCTAACCCTAACCCTAACCCTAACCCTAACCCTAACCCTAACACCAACCCTAACCCTAACCCTAACCCTAACACCAACCCTAACCCTAAACCTAACCCTAACCCTAACCCTAACACCAACCCTAACCCTAACCCTAACCCTAACCCTAACACCAATCCTAACCCTAACCCTAACCCTAACCCTAACCCTATGCCTAACACGAACCCTAACCCTAAACCTAACCCTAACCCTAACACCAACCCTAACCCTAATCCTAACCCTAACCCTAATTCTAACCCTAACACTAACCCTAACCCTAACCCTAACCCTAACACCAACCCTAACCCTAACCCTAACCCTAACCCTATACCTAACACCAACCCTAACCCTAATTCTAACCCTAACCCTAACCGTAACCCTAACCCTTACCCTAAACCTAAACCTAACACCAACCCTAACCCTAACCCTAACCCTAACCCTAACACCAACCCTAATTCTAACCCTAACCCTAAACCCTAATCCTAAACCTAAACCTAACCCTAACCCTAACCCTAACACCAACCCTAACCCTAACCCTAACCCTAACCCTAACCTATACCTAACACCAACCCTAACCCTAATCCTAACCCTAACCCTAACCCTAACCGTAACCCTAACCCTTACCCTAAACCTAAACCTAACACCAGCCCTAACCCTAACCCTAACCCTAACCCTAACACCAACCCTAACCCTAACCCTAACCCTAAACCCTAATCCTAACCCTAACCCTAACCCTAACCCTAACCCTAAAAAGGGCAAGTTGTACTGGTCAGCGACGGGCAAGTTCTAGGCCTCGGACTAGAAGGAGCCATGGGCGTTGGTCTAGGGCCCGAGCTAGGGCTAGTGAGAGCGGTAGGCGTAGCGCTGGGGTAGGCATAGGGCAAGGGGTGGGTGTCGAGGTAAACCTCGGAGTAGGCCTAGGGCCAGGAGTGGGAGCTGTGGCTAGTGGTAGGGTTGGGGGTGGGCCTATGGGTAGGGGGAGCTGTAGGGCCAGGGGTAGTGGTAGGACCAGATGTAGTGCTAGGCGTAGGCCTAGGGCGAGGGGTAGTGCTCGGGGTAGGGTTAGTTGAAGGCTAGTGTTTGGCAGAGGCCCACGGGCAGTGTTAGGGTTAGGGCTCATGTTAAGCCTAGGACTAGTGGTAGTGGTAGCGGTTGGCCGAGGACTAGGGGTAGGTGTCACGAAATGGCTCCGGGTAGTCCTAGGACTCCGAACGGATGTAGGGCTGATTAGGGTGTGGCTAATGGTGGGTCCAGGGTATTTCGTAGGACACGGGTTAGTGCTCTGGCTATAGGTAGGGCAAGGTGTACCGGTTGTCGACGGGCAAGTGCTAGGCTTCGGACTAGAGTGAGCACTGGGCGTTGGTCTAGGGCCCGAGGTAGGGCTAGTGGGAGCGGTAGGCGTAGCGCTGGAATAGGCAAAGGGCAAGGGGTGGGTGTCGGGGTAAACCTCGGAGTAGGCTTAGGACCAGGAGTGGGAGCTGTGGCTAGGGGTAGGGATAGGGGTGGGCCTATGGGTAGGGGGAGCTGTAGGGACAGGGGTAGGGGTAGGACCAGAGGTAGTGCTAGGCGTAGGCCTAGGGTAAGGGGTATTGCTCGGGGTAACCAACCCTAACCCTAACCCTAACCCTAACATTAACCGTAACCCTAACCCTAACCCTAACACCAACCCTAACCCTAAACTTAACCCTAACCCTATACCTAACACCAACCCTAACCCTAACCCTAACCCAAACCCTAACACCAACCCTAACCCTAACCCTAACCCTAACCCTAACACCAACCCTAAACGTAAACCTAACCCTAACCCTAACACCAACCCTAACCCTAACCCTAACCCTTACCCTAACCCTAACCCTAACCCTAACACCAACCCTAACACTAACCCTAACACTAAACCTAAACCTAACACCAACCCTAACCCTAACCCAAACCCTAACCCTAACACCAACCCTAACCCTAACCGTAACGCTAACCCTAACCCTAACACCAACCCTAACCCTAACTCTAACCCTAACTCTAACCCTAACCCTAACCCTAACACCAACCCTAACCCTAACCCTAACCCTAACCCTAACACAAATCCTAACCCTAATCCTAACCCTAACCCTAACCCTAACCCTAACCCTAACACCAACCCTAACCCTAACCCTAACCCTAACACCAACCCTAACCCTAAACCTAACCCTAACCCTAACCCTAACACCAACCCTAACCCTAACCCTAACACCAACCCTAACCCTAACCCTAACCCTAACCCTAACCCTATGCCTAACACGAACCCTAACCCTAAACCTAACCCTAACCCTAACACCAACCCTAACCCTAATCCTAACCCTAACCCTAACCCTAACCCTAACACTAACCCTAACCCTAACCCTAACCCTAACACCAACCCTAACCCTAACCCTAACCCTAACCCTAATCCTATACCTAACACCAACCCTAACCCTAACCCTAACCCTAACCCTAACCCTAACCCTAACCGTAACCCTAACCCTAACCCTAAACCTAAACCTAACACCAACCCTAACCCTAACCCTAACCCTAACCCTAACACCAACCCTAACCCTAACCCTAACCCTAAACCCTAATCCTAACCCTAACCCTAACCCTAACCAGGGCAAGTTGTACTGGTAAGCGACGGGCAAGTTCTAGGCCTCGGACTAGAAGGAGCCATGGGCGTTGGTCTAGGGCCCGAGCTAGGGCTAGTGAGAGCGGTAGGCGTAGCGCTGGGGTAGGCATAGGGCAAGGGGTGGGTGTCGAGGTAAACCTCGAAGTAGGCCTAGGGCCAGGAGTGGGAGCTGTGGCTAGTGGTAGGGTTGGGGGAGGGCCTATGGGTAGGGGGAGCTGTAGGGCCAGGGATAGTGGTAGGACCAGAGGTAGTGCTAGGCGTAGGCCTAGGGCGAGGGGTAGTGCTCAGGGTAGGGTTAGTTGAAGGGCTAGTGTTTGGCAGAGGCCCACGGGCAGTGTTAGGGTTAGGGCTCATGTTAAGCCTAGGACTAGTGGTAGTGGTAGGGGTTGGCCGAGGACTAGGGGTAGGTGTCACGAAATGGCTCCGGGTAGTCCTAGGACTCCGAACGGATGTAGGGCTGATTAGGGGGTGGCTAATGGTGGGTCCAGGGTGATTTCGTAGGACACGGGTTAGTGCTCTGGCTATAGGTAGGGCAAGGTGTACCGGTTGTCGACGGGCAAGTGCTAGGCTTCGGACTAGAGTGAGCACTGGGCGTTGGTCTAGGGCCCGAGGTAGGGCTAGTGGGAGCGGTAGGCGTAGCGCTGGGGTAGGCAAAGGGCAAGGGGTGGTTTTCGGGGTAAACCTCGGAGTAGGCCTAGAACCAGGAGTGGGAGCTGTGGCTAGGGGTAGGGATGGGGGTGGGCCTATGGGTAGGGGGAGCTGTAGGGACAGGGGTAGGTGTAGGACCAGAGGTAGTGCTAGGCGTAGGCCTAGGGCGAGGGGTAGTGCTCGGGGTAACCTAACCCTAACCCTAAACCTAACCCTAACACTAACCCTAACCCTAACCCTAACCCTAACACCAACCCTAACCCTAAACCTAACCCTAACCCTATACCTAACACCAACCCTAACCCTAACCCTAACCCTAACCCTAACATCCACCCTAACTCTAACCCTAACCCTAACCCTAACCCTAACACCAACCCTAAACGTAAACCTAACCCTAACCCTAACACCAACCCTAACCCTAACCCTAACCCTAACACCAACCCTAACACTAACCCTAACACTAAACCTAAACCTAACACCAACCCTAACCCTAACCCAAACCCTAACCCTAACACCAACCCTAACCCTAACCCTAACCCTAACCCTAACCCTAACACCAACCCTAACCCTAACCCTAACCCTAACTCTAACCCTAACCCTAACCCTAACACCAACCCTAACCCTAACCCTAACCCTAACCCTAAACCTAACACAAATCCTAACCCTAATCCTAACCCTAACCCTAACCCTAACACCAACCCTAACCCTAACCCTAACCCTAACCCTAAACCTAACACAAATCCTAACCCTAACCCTAACCATAACCCTAACCCTAACACCAACCCTAACCCTAACCCTAACCCTAACACCAACCCTAACCCTAAACTTAACCCTAACCCTAACCCTAACACCAACCCTAACCCTAACCCTAACCCTAACCCTAACACCAACCCTAACCCTAACCCTAACCCTAACCCTATGCCTAACACGAACCCTAACCCTAAACCTAACCCTAACCCTAACACCAACTCTAACCCTAATCCTAACCTAACCCTAACCCTAACCCTAACACTAACCCTAACCCTAACCCTAACCCTAACACCAACCCTAACCCTAACCCTAACCCTAACCCTAACCCTGTACCTAACACCAACCCTAACCCTAACCCTAACCCTAACCCTAACCCTAACCCTAACCGTAACCCTAACCCTTACCCTAAACCTAAACCTAACACCAACCCTAACCCTAACACTAACCCTAACCCTAACACCAACACTAACCCTAACCCTAACCCTAAACCCTAATCCTAACCCTAACCCTAACCCTAACCCTAACCCTAACAAGGGCAAGTTGTACTGGTCAGCGACGGGCAAGTTCTAGGCCTCGGACTAGAAGGAGCCATGGGCGTTGGTCTAGGGCCCGAGCTAGGGCTAGTGAGAGCGGTAGGCGTAGCGCTGGGGTAGGCATAGGGCAAGGGGTGGGTGTCGAGGTAAACCTCGGAGTAGGCCTAGGGCCAGGAGTGGGAGCTGTGGCTAGTGGTAGGGTTGGGGGTGGGCCTATGGGTAGGGAAAACTGTAGGGCCAGTGGTAGTGGTAGGACCAGAGATAGTGCTAGGCGTAGGCCTAGGGCGAGGGGTAGTGCTCGGGGTAGGGTTAGTTGAAGGGCTAGTGTTTGGCAGAGGCCCACGGGCAGTGTTAGGGTTAGGGCTCATGTTAAGCCTAGGACTAGTGGTAGTGGTAGGGGTTGGCCGAGGACTAGGGGTAGGTGTCACGAAATGGCTCCGGGTAGTCCTAGGACTCCGAACGGATGTAGGGCTGATTAGGGTGTGGCTAATGGTGGGTCCAGGGTGATTTCGTAGGACACGGGTTAGTGCTCTGGCTATAGGTAGGGCAAGGTGTACCGGTTGTCGACGGGCAAGTGCTAGGCTTCGGACTAGAGTGAGCACTGGGCGTTGGTCTAGGGCCCGAGGTAGGGCTAGTGGGAGCGGTAGGCGTAGCGCTGGGGTAGGCAAAGGGCAAGGGGTGGTTTTCGGGGTAAACCTCGGAGTAGGCCTAGGACCAGGAGTGGGAGCTGTGGCTAGGGGTAGGGATGGGGGTGGGCCTATGGGTAGGGGGAGCTGTAGGGACAGGGGTAGGGGTAGGACCAGAGGTAGTGCTAGGCGTAGGCCTAGGGCGAGGGGTAGTGCTCGGGGTAACCTAACCCTAACCCTAACCCTAACCCTAACACTAACCCTAACCCTAACCCTAACACTAACACCAACCCTAACCCTAAACCTAACCCTAACCCTATACCTAACACCAACCCTAACCCTAACCCTAACCCTAACCCTAACACCCACCCTAACTCTAACCCTAACGCTAACCCTAACCCTAACACCAACCCTAAACGTAAACCTAACCCTAACCCTAACACCAACCCTAACCCTAACCCTAACCCTAACCCTAACTTTAACCCTAACACCAACCCTAACACTAACCCTAACACTAAACCTAAACCTAACACCAACCCTAACCCTAACCCAAACCCTAACCCTAACACCAACCCTAACCCTAACCCTAACCCTAACCCTAACCCTAACCCTAACCCTAACACCAACCCTAACCCTAACCCTAACCCTAACTCTAACCCTAACCCTAACCCTAACACCAACCCTAACCCTAACCCTAACCCTAACACAAATCCTAACCCTAATCCTAACCCTAACCCTAACCCTAACCCTAACCCTAACCCTAACCCTAACACCAACCCTAACCCTAACCCTAACCCTAACACCAACCCTAACCCTAAACCTAACCCTAACCCTAACCCTAACACCAACCCTAACCCTAACCCTAACCCTAACCCTAACACCAATCCTAACCCTAACCCTAACCCTAACCCTAACCCTATGCCTAACACGAACCCTAACCCTAAACCTAACCCTAACCCTAACACCAACCCTAACCCTAATCCTAACCCTAACCCTAATTCTAACCCTAACACTAACCCTAACCCTAACCCTAACCCTAACACCAACCCTAACCCTAACCCTAACCCTAACCCTATACCTAACACCAACCCTAACCCTAATTCTAACCCTAACCCTAACCGTAACCCTAACCCTTACCCTAAACCTAAACCTAACACCAACACTAACCCTAACCCTAACCCTAACCCTAACACCAACCCTAATTCTAACCCTAACCCTAAACCCTAATCCTAAACCTAAACCTAACCCTAACCCTAACCCTAACACCAACCCTAAACCTAACCCTAACCCTAACCCTAACCTATACCTAACACCAACCCTAACCCTAATCCTAACCCTAACCCTAACCCTAACCGTAACCCTAACCCTTACCCTAAACCTAAACCTAACACCAGCCCTAACCCTAACCCTAACCCTAACCCTAACACCAACCCTAACCCTAACCCTAACCCTAACCCTAAACCCTAATCCTAACCCTAACCCTAACCCTAACTCTAACCCTAAAAAGGGCAAGTTGTACTGGTCAGCGACGGGCAAGTTCTAGGCCTCGGACTAGAAGGAGCCATGGGCGTTGGTCTAGGGCCCGAGCTAGGGCTAGTGAGAGCGGTAGGCGTAGCGCTGGGGTAGGCATAGGGCAAGGGGTGGGTGTCGAGGTAAACCTCGGAGTAGGCCTAGGGCCAGGAGTGGGAGCTGTGGCTAGTGGTAGGGTTGGGGGTGGGCCTATGGGTAGGGGGAGCTGTAGGGCCAGGGGTAGTGGTAGGACCAGATGTAGTGCTAGGCGTAGGCCTAGGGCGAGGGGTAGTGCTCGGGGTAGGGTTAGTTGAAGGCTAGTGTTTGGCAGAGGCCCACGGGCAGTGTTAGGGTTAGGGCTCATGTTAAGCCTAGGACTAGTGGTAGTGGTAGCGGTTGGCCGAGGACTAGGGGTAGGTGTCACGAAATGGCTCCGGGTAGTCCTAGGACTCCGAACGGATGTAGGGCTGATTAGGGTGTGGCTAATGGTGGGTCCAGGGTATTTCGTAGGACACGGGTTAGTGCTCTGGCTATAGGTAGGGCAAGGTGTACCGGTTGTCGACGGGCAAGTGCTAGGCTTCGGACTAGAGTGAGCACTGGGCGTTGGTCTAGGGCCCGAGGTAGGGCTAGTGGGAGCGGTAGGCGTAGCGCTGGAATAGGCAAAGGGCAAGGGGTGGGTGTCGGGGTAAACCTCGGAGTAGGCTTAGGACCAGGAGTGGGAGCTGTGGCTAGGGGTAGGGATAGGGGTGGGCCTATGGGTAGGGGGAGCTGTAGGGACAGGGGTAGGGGTAGGACCAGAGGTAGTGCTAGGCGTAGGCCTAGGGTAAGGGGTATTGCTCGGGGTAACCAACCCTAACCCTAACCCTAACCCTAACATTAACCGTAACCCTAACCCTAACCCTAACACCAACCCTAACCCTAAACTTAACCCTAACCCTATACCTAACACCAACCCTAACCCTAACCCTAACCCAAACCCTAACACCAACCCTAACCCTAACCCTAACCCTAACCCTAACACCAACCCTAAACGTAAACCTAACCCTAACCCTAACACCAACCCTAACCCTAACCCTAACCCTTACCCTAACCCTAACCCTAACCCTAACACCAACCCTAACACTAACCCTAACACTAAACCTAAACCTAACACCAACCCTAACCCTAACCCAAACCCTAACCCTAACACCAACCCTAACCCTAACCGTAACGCTAACCCTAACCCTAACACCAACCCTAACCCTAACTCTAACCCTAACTCTAACCCTAACCCTAACCCTAACACCAACCCTAACCCTAACCCTAACCCTAACCCTAACACAAATCCTAACCCTAATCCTAACCCTAACCCTAACCCTAACCCTAACCCTAACACCAACCCTAACCCTAACCCTAACCCTAACACCAACCCTAACCCTAAACCTAACCCTAACCCTAACCCTAACACCAACCCTAACCCTAACCCTAACACCAACCCTAACCCTAACCCTAACCCTAACCCTAACCCTATGCCTAACACGAACCCTAACCCTAAACCTAACCCTAACCCTAACACCAACCCTAACCCTAATCCTAACCCTAACCCTAACCCTAACCCTAACACTAACCCTAACCCTAACCCTAACCCTAACACCAACCCTAACCCTAACCCTAACCCTAACCCTAATCCTATACCTAACACCAACCCTAACCCTAACCCTAACCCTAACCCTAACCCTAACCCTAACCGTAACCCTAACCCTAACCCTAAACCTAAACCTAACACCAACCCTAACCCTAACCCTAACCATAACCCTAACACCAACCCTAACCCTAACCCTAACCCTAAACCCTAATCCTAACCCTAACCCTAACCCTAACCAGGGCAAGTTGTACTGGTAAGCGACGGGCAAGTTCTAGGCCTCGGACTAGAAGGAGCCATGGGCGTTGGTCTAGGGCCCGAGCTAGGGCTAGTGAGAGCGGTAGGCGTAGCGCTGGGGTAGGCATAGGGCAAGGGGTGGGTGTCGAGGTAAACCTCGAAGTAGGCCTAGGGCCAGGAGTGGGAGCTGTGGCTAGTGGTAGGGTTGGGGGAGGGCCTATGGGTAGGGGGAGCTGTAGGGCCAGGGATAGTGGTAGGACCAGAGGTAGTGCTAGGCGTAGGCCTAGGGCGAGGGGTAGTGCTCAGGGTAGGGTTAGTTGAAGGGCTAGTGTTTGGCAGAGGCCCACGGGCAGTGTTAGGGTTAGGGCTCATGTTAAGCCTAGGACTAGTGGTAGTGGTAGGGGTTGGCCGAGGACTAGGGGTAGGTGTCACGAAATGGCTCCGGGTAGTCCTAGGACTCCGAACGGATGTAGGGCTGATTAGGGGGTGGCTAATGGTGGGTCCAGGGTGATTTCGTAGGACACGGGTTAGTGCTCTGGCTATAGGTAGGGCAAGGTGTACCGGTTGTCGACGGGCAAGTGCTAGGCTTCGGACTAGAGTGAGCACTGGGCGTTGGTCTAGGGCCCGAGGTAGGGCTAGTGGGAGCGGTAGGCGTAGCGCTGGGGTAGGCAAAGGGCAAGGGGTGGTTTTCGGGGTAAACCTCGGAGTAGGCCTAGAACCAGGAGTGGGAGCTGTGGCTAGGGGTAGGGATGGGGGTGGGCCTATGGGTAGGGGGAGCTGTAGGGACAGGGGTAGGTGTAGGACCAGAGGTAGTGCTAGGCGTAGGCCTAGGGCGAGGGGTAGTGCTCGGGGTAACCTAAACCTAACCCTAAACCTAACCCTAACACTAACCCTAACCCTAACCCTAACCCTAACACCAACCCTAACCCTAAACCTAACCCTAACCCTATACCTAACACCAACCCTAACCCTAACCCTAACACTAACCCTAACATCCACCCTAACTCTAACCCTAACCCTAACCCTAACCCTAACACCAACCCTAAACGTAAACCTAACCCTAACCCTAACACCAACCCTAACCCTAACCCTAACCCTAACACCAACCCTAACACTAACCCTAACACTAAACCTAAACCTAACACCAACCCTAACCCTAACCCAAACCCTAACCCTAACACCAACCCTAACCCTAACCCTAACCCTAACCCTAACCCTAACCCTAACACCAACCCTAACCCTAACCCTAACCCTAACTCTAACCCTAACCCTAACCCTAACACCAACCCTAACCCTAACCCTAACCCTAACCCTAAACCTAACACAAATCCTAACCCTAATCCTAACCCTAACCCTAACCCTAACACCAACCCTAACCCTAACCCTAACCCTAACCCTAAACCTAACACAAATCCTAACCCTAACCCTAACCATAACCCTAACCCTAACACCAACCCTAACCCTAACCCTAACCCTAACACCAACCCTAACCCTAAACTTAACCCTAACCCTAACCCTAACACCAACCCTAACCCTAACCCTAACCCTAACCCTAACACCAACCCTAACCCTAACCCTAACCCTAACCCTATGCCTAACACGAACCCTAACCCTAAACCTAACCCTAACCCTAACACCAACCCTAACCCTAATCCTAACCTAACCCTAACCCTAACCCTAACACTAACCCTAACCCTAACCCTAACCCTAACACCAACCCTAACCCTAACCCTAACCCTAACCCTAACCCTATACCTAACACCAACCCTAACCCTAACCCTAACCATAACCCTAACCCTAACCCTAACCGTAACCCTAACACTTACCCTAAACCTAAACCTAACACCAACCCTAACCCTAACACTAACCCTAACCCTAACACCAACACTAACCCTAACCCTAACCCTAAACCCTAATCCTAACCCTAACCCTAACCCTAACCTTAACCCTAACAAGGGCAAGTTGTACTGGTCAGCGACGGGCAAGTTCTAGGCCTCGGACTAGAAGGAGCCATGGGCTTTGGTCTAGGGCCCGAGCTAGGGCTAGTGAGAGCGGTAGGCGTAGCGCTGGGGTAGGCATAGGGCAAGGGGTGGGTGTCGAGGTAAACCTCGGAGTAGGCCTAGGGCCAGGAGTGGGAGCTGTGGCTAGTGGTAGGGTTGGGGGTGGGCCTATGGGTAGGGAAAACTGTAGGGCCAGTGGTAGTGGTAGGACCAGAGATAGTGCTAGGCGTAGGCCTAGGGCGAGGGGTAGTGCTCGGGGTAGGGTTAGTTGAAGGGCTAGTGTTTGGCAGAGGCCCACGGGCAGTGTTAGGGTTAGGGCTCATGTTAAGCCTAGGACTAGTGGTAGTGGTAGGGGTTGGCCGAGGACTAGGGGTAGGTGTCACGAAATGGCTCCGGGTAGTCCTAGGACTCCGAACGGATGTAGGGCTGATTAGGGTGTGGCTAATGGTGGGTCCAGGGTGATTTCGTAGGACACGGGTTAGTGCTCTGGCTATAGGTAGGGCAAGGTGTACCGGTTGGCGACGGGCAAGTGCTAGGCTTCGGACTAGAGTGAGCACTGGGCGTTGGTCTAGGGCCCGAGGTAGGGCTAGTGGGAGCGGTAGGCGTAGCGCTGGTGTAGGCAAAGGGCAAGGGGTGGGTGTCGGGGTAAACCTCAAAGTAGGCCTAGGACCAGGAGTGGGAGCTGTGGCTATGGGTAGGGATGGGGGTGGGCCTATGGGTAGGGGGAGCTGTAGGGACAGGGGTAGGGGTAGGACCAGAGGTAGTGCTAGGCGTAGGCCTAGGGCGAGGTGTAGTGCTCGGGGTAACCTAACCCTAACCCTAACCCTAACCCTAACACTAACCCTAACACTAACCCTAACCCTAACCCTAACCCTAAAACCAACCCTAACCCTAACCCTAACCCTATACCTAACACCAACCCTAACCCTAACCCTAACCCTAACCCTAACACCAACCCTAACCCTAACCCTAACCCTAACCCTAACACCAACCCTAAACCTAAACCTAACCCTAACCCTAACACCAAACCTAACCCTAATCCTAACCCTAACCCTAACCCTAACACCAACACTAACCCTAACCCTAACCCTAACCCTAACACCAACCCTAACCCTAACCCTAACCCTAACCCTATACCTAACACGAACCCTAACCCTAACCCTAACCCTAACACCAACCCTAACCCTAACCCTAACCCTAAACCTAACACCAACCCTAACCCTAACCCAAACACTAACCCTAACACCAACCCTAACCCTAACCCTAACCCTAACCCTAACACCAACCCTAACCCTAACCCTAACCCTAACTCTAACCCTAACCCTAACCCTAACACCAACCCTAACCCTAACCCTAACCCTAACCCTAACACCAACCCTAACCCTAACCCTAACCCTAACCCTAACACAAATCCTAACCCTAATCCTAACCCTAACCCTAACCCTAACCCTAACCCTAACCCTAACACCAACCCTTACCCTAACCCTAATCCTAACACCAACCCTAACCCTAAACCTAACCCTAACCCTAACCCTAACACCAACCCTAACCCTAACCCTAACCCTAACCCTAACACCAACCCTAACCCTAACCCTAACCCTAACCCTATGCCTAACACGAACCCTAACCCTAAACCTAACCCTAACCCTAACATCCACCCTAACTCTAACCCTAACCCTAACCCTAACCCTAAACCTAACACTAACCCTAACCCTATTCCTAACCCTAACACCAACCCTAACCCTAACCCTAACCCTAACCCTACCCCTATACCTAACACCAACCCTAACCCTAACCCTAACCCTAAACCTAACACCAACCCTAACCCTAACCCTAACCCTAACCCTAACCCTAACACCAACCCTAACCCTAACCCTAACCCTAAACCTAAACCAAACACCAACCCTAACCCTAACCCTAACCCTAACCCTAACACCAACCCTAACCCTAACCCTAACCCTAAACCCTAATCCTAACCCTAACCCTAACCCTAACCCTAACCCTAACAAGGGCAAGTTGTACTGGTCAGCGACGGGCAAGTTCTAGGCCTCGGACTAGAAGGAGCCATGGGCGTTGGTCTGGGGCCCGAGCTAGGGCTAGTGAGAGCGGTAGGCGTAGCGCTGGGGTAGGCATAGGGCAAGGGGTGGGTGTCGAGGTAAACCTCGGAGTAGGCCTAGGGCCAGGAGTGGGAGCTGTGGCTAGTGGTAGGGTTGGGGGTGGGCCTATGGGTAGGGGGAGCTGGAGGGCCAGGGGTAGTGGTAGGACCAGAAGTAGTGCTAGGCGTAGGCCTAGGGCGAGGGGTAGTGCTCGGGGTAGGGTTAGTTGAAGGGCTAGTGTTTGGCAGGAGCCCACGGGCAGTGTTAGGGTTAGGGCTCATGTTAAGCCTAGGACTAGTGGTAGTGGTAGGGGTTGGCCGAGGACTAGGGGTAGGTGTCACGAAATGGCTCCGGGTAGTCCTAGGACTCCGAACGGATGTAGGGCTGATTAGGGTGTGGCTAATGGTGGGTCCAGGGTGATTTCGTAGGACACGGGTTAGTGCTCTGGCTATAGGTAGGGCAAGGTGTACCGGTTGGCGACGGGCAAGTGCTAGGCTTCGGACTAGAGTGAGCACTGGGCGTTGGTCTAGGGCACGAGGTAGGGCTAGTGGGAGCGGTAGGCGTAGCGCTGGGGTAGGCAAAGGGCAAGGGGTGGGTGTCGGGGTAAACCTCGGAGTAGGCCTAGGACCAGGAGTGGGAGCTGTGGCTAGGGGTAGGGATGGGGGTGGGCCTATGGGTAGGGGGAGCTGTAGGGACAGGGGTATGGGTAGGACCAGAGGTAGTACTAGGCGTAGGCCTAGGGCGAGGGGTAGTGCTCGGGGTAACCTAACCCTAACCCTAACCCTAACCCTAACACTAACCCTAAACTTAACCCTAACCCTCACACCAACCCTAACCCTAACCCTAACCCTAACCCTATACCTAACACCAACCCTAACCCTAACCCTAACCCTAACCCTAACACCAACCCTAACCCTAACCCTAACCCTAACCCTAACCCTAACACCAACCCTAAACCTAAACCTAACCCTAACCCTAACACCAACCCTAACCCTAATCCTAACCCTAACCCTAACCCTAACACCAACCCTAACCCTAACCCTAACCCTAACACCAACCCTAACCCTAACCCTAACCCGAACCCTAACCCTATGCCTAACACGAACCCTCACCCTAACCCTAACCCTAACACCAACCCTAACCCTAACCCTAACCCTAACCCTAAACCTAACACCAACCCTAACCCTAACCCTAACCCTAACCCTATACCTAACACCAACCCTAACCCTAACCCTAACCCTAACCCTAACACCAACCCTAACACTAACCCTAACCCTAACCCTAACCCTAACACCAACCCTAACCCTAATCCTAACCCTAACCCTAACCCTAACCCTAACCCTAACCCTAACCCTAACCCTAACACCAACCCTAACCCTAACCCTAACTATAACCCTAACCCTAACCCTAACCCTAAACCTAACACCAACCCTAACCCTAACCCTAACCCTAACCATAACACCAAACCTAACCCTAACACTAACCCTAAACCCTAATCCTAACCCTAACCCTAACCCTAACACTAACACTAACACTAACACTAACCCTAACCCTAACCCCAACCCTAACCCTAACCCTAACCCTAACCCTAACCCTAACCCTAACCCTAACCATAACACCAAACCTAACCCTAACCCTAACCCTAAACCCTAATCCTAACCCTAACTCTAACCATAACACCAAATCTAACCCTAACCCTAACCCTAAACCCTAATCCTAACCCTAACCCTAACCCTAACACTAACACTAACCCTAACCCTAACCCTAACCCTAACCCCAACCCTAACCCTAACCCTAACCCTAACCCTAACCCCAACCCTAACCCTAACCCTAACCCTAATCCTAACCCTATACCTAACACCAACCCTAACCCTAACCCTAACCCTAACCCTAACCCTAACCCTAACAACAACCCTAACCCTAACCCTAAACCTAACACCAACCCTAACCCTAACACTAACCTTAACACCAACCCTTACCCTAACCCTAACCCTAAACCCTAATCCTAACCCTAACCCTAACCCTAACCCTAACCTTAACAAGGGCAAGGTGTAGTGGTCAGCGACGGGCAAGTTCTAGGCCTCGGACTAGAAGGAGCCATGTGCGTTGCTCTAGGGCCCGAGCTAGGGCTAGTGAGAGCGGTAGGCGTAGCGCTGGGGTAGGCATAGGGCAAGGGGTGGGTGTCGAGGTAAACCTCGGAGTAGGCCTAGGGCCAGGAGTGGGAGCTGTGGCTAGTGGTAGGGTTGGGGGTGGGCCTATGGGTAGGGGGAGCTGTAGGGCCAGGGGTAGTGGTAGGACCAGAGGTAGTGCTAGGCATAGGCCTAGGGCGAGGGGTAGTGCTCGTGGTAGGGTTAGTTGAAGGGCTAGAGTTTGGCAGAGGCCCACGGGCAGTGTTAGGGTTAGGGCTCATGTTAAGCCTAGGACTAGTGGTAGTGGTAGGGGTTGGCCGAGGACTAGGGGTAGGTGTCACTAAATGGCTCCGGGTAGTCCTAGGACACCGAACGGATGTAGGGCTGCATTAGGGTGTGGCTAATGGTGGGTCCAGGGTGATTTCGTACGACACGGGTTAGTGCTCTGGCTATCGGTAAGGCAAGGTGTACCGGTTGGCGACGGGCAAGTGCTAGGCTTCGGACTAGAATGAGCACTGGGCGTTGGTCTAGGGCCCGAGGTAGGGCTAGTGGGAGCGGTAGGCGTAGCGCTGGGGTAGGCAAAGGGCAAGGGGTGGGTGTCGGGGTAAACCTCAGAGTAGGCCTAGGACCAGGAGTGAGAGCTGTGGCTAGGGGTAGGGATGGGGGTGGGCCTATGGGAAGGGGGAGCTGTTGGGACAGGGGTAGGGGTAGGACCAGAGGTAGTGCTAGGCGTAGGCCTAGGGCGAGGGGTAGTGCTCGGGGTAACCTAACCCTAACCCTAACCCTAAACCTAACCCTAACCCTAACACTAACCCTAACCCTAACCCTAACCCTAACACCAACCCTAACCCTAACCCTAACCCTAACCCTAACTTTATACCTAACACCAACCCTAACCCTAACACTAACCCTAAACCTAACACCAACCCTAACCCTAACCCTAACCCTAACCCTAACCCTAACCCTAACAGCAACCCTAACCATAACCCTAACCCTAACACCAACCCTAACCCTAACCCTAACCCTATGCCTAACACCAACACTAACCC
The DNA here is from genome assembly GCF_964194185.1 of Rhinolophus hipposideros. NCBI lineage: Eukaryota > Metazoa > Chordata > Mammalia > Chiroptera > Rhinolophidae > Rhinolophus > Rhinolophus hipposideros. The sequence goes on from NW_027668981.1 coordinate 243,431, forward strand.
TAACCCCAACCCTAACCCTAACACCCACCCTAACCCTAATCCTAACCCTAACCCTAACCCTAACACCAACACTAACCCTAACCCTAACCCTAACCCTAACACCAACCCTAACCCTAACCCTAACCCTAACCCTAACCCTATACCTAACACCAACCCTAACCCTAACCCTAACCCTAACACCAACCCTAACCGTAACCCTAACCCTAACCCTAACCCTAACACCAACCCTAACCCTAATCCTAACCCTAACCCAAACTTTAACCCTAACCCTAACACCAACCCTAACCCTAACCCTAACCCTAACCCTAACCCTAAACCTAACACCAACCCAAACCCTAACCCTAACCCTAACCCTAACACCAAACTTAACCCTAACCCTAACCCTAAACCCTAATCCTAAACGTAACCCTAACACTAACCCTAACCCTAACCCTAACCCTAACAAGGGCAAGGTGTACTGGTCAGCGACGGGCAAGTTCTAGTCCTCGGACTAGAGGGAGCCATGGGCGTTGGTCTAGGGCCCGAGCTAGGGCTAGTGAGAGCGGTAGGCGTAGCGCTGGGGTAGGCATAGAGCAAGGGGTGGGTGTCGAGGTAAACCTCGGAGTAGGCCTAGGGCCAGGAGTGGGAGCTGTGGCTAGGGGTAGGGATGGGGGTGGGCCTATAAGTAGGGGGAGCTGTAGAACCAGGGGTAGGGGTAGGACCAGAGGTAGTGCTAGGCGTAAGCCTAGGGCGAGGGGTAGTGCTCGGGGTAGGGTTAGGTGAAGGGCTAGTGGTTGGCAGTGGCCCACGGGCAGTGTTAGGGTTAGGGCTCATGTTAGGCCTAGGACTAGTGGTAGTGGTAGGGGTTGGCCGAGGGCTAGGGGTAGGTGTCACGGGAGGGCTCCGAGTAGTCCTAGGACTCGGAACGGGTGTAGGGATGGATTAGGGTGTGGTAAGGGTGGGTCCAGGGTGATTTCGTAGGACACGGGTTAGTGTTCTGGCTATTGGTAGGCAAGGTGTACTGGTCGGAGACGGGCAAGTGCTAGGCTTCGGACTAGAGTCAGCACTGGGCGTTGGACTAGGGCCCGAGCTAGGGCTAGTGGGAGCAGTAGGCGTAGCACTGGGGTAGGCATAGGGCAAGGGGTGGGTGTCGGGGTAAACCTCGGAGTAGGCTTTGGGCCAGAGGTTGGAGTTGTGTCTAGGGGTAGGGATGGGGGTGGGCCTATGGGTAGGGGGAGCTGTAGGGCCAGGGGTAGGGGTAGGACCAGAGGTAGTGCTAGGCGTAACCCTAGGGTGAGGGGTAGTGCTCGGGGTAGGGTTAGGTGAAGGGCTAGTGGTTGGCAGAGGCCCACGGGCAGTGTTAGATTTAGGGCTCATGTTAGGCCTAGGACTAGTGGTAGTGGTAGGAGATGGCCGAGGGCTAGGGGTAACTGTCACGGGAGTGCTCCGGGTAGTCCTAGGACTCCGAACGGATGTAGGGCTGGATTAGGGTGTGGCTAATGGTGGGTCCAGGGTGATTTCGTAGGACACGGGTTAGTGCTCTGGCTATCGGTAGGGCAAGGTGTACCGGTTGGCGACGAACAAGTGCTAGGCTTCGGACTAGAGTGAGCACTGGGCGTTGGTCTAGGGCCCGAGGTAGGGCTAGTGGGAGGGGTAGTCGTAGCGCTATGGTAGGCAAAGAGCAAGGGGTGGGTGTCGAGGTAAACCTCGGAGTAGGCCTAGGACCAGGAGTGGGAGCTGTGGCTAGTGGTAGGGATGGGGGTGGGCCTATGTGTAGGGGGAGCTGTAGGGACAGGGGTAGGGGTAGAACCAGAAATAGTGCTAGGCGTAGGCCTAGGGCGAGGGGTAGTGCTCGGGGTAACCTAACCCTAACCCTAACCCTAACCCTAACCCTAACACTAATCCTAACCCTAACCCTAACCCTAACACCAACCCTAACACTAACCCTAACCCTAACCCTAACCCGAACCCTAAAACCAACCCTAACCCTAACCCTAACCCTAACCCTAACACAAACCCTAACCCTAATCCTAACCCTAACCCTAACCCTAACACCAACCCTAACCCTAACCCTAACCCTAACACCAACCCTAACCCTAACCCTAGCCCTAACCCTCACCCTATGCCTAACACGAACCCTAACCCTAACCCTAACCCTAACCCTAACACCAACCCTAACCCTAATCCTAACCCTAACCCTAACCCTATCCCTATCCCTAACGCTAACACCAACACTAACCCTAACCCTAACCCTAACACCAACCCTAACCCTAACCCTAACCCTAACCCTCACCCTATGCCTAACACGAACCCTAACCCTAACCCTAACCCTAACCCTAACCCTAACACCAACCCTAACCCTAATCCTAACCCTAACCCTAACCCTAACCCTAACCCTAACCCTAACCCTAACACCAACCCTAACCCTAACCCTAACCCGAACACAAACCCTAACCCTAATCCTAACCCTAACCCTAACCCTAACACCAACCCTAACCCTAACCCTAACTCTAACCCTAACACCAACCCTAACCCTAACCCTAACACTAACCCTAACCCTATGACTAACACGAACCCTAACCCTAAACCTAACCCTAACCCTAACACCAACCCTAACCCTAACCCTAACCCTAACCCTAACCCTATACCTAACACCAACCCTAACCCTAACCCTAACCCTAACACCAACCCTAACCCTAACCCTAACCCTAACCCTAACACCAACCCTAACCCTAACCCTAACCCTAACCCTAACCCTAACACCAACCCTAACCCTAATCCTAACCCTAACCCTAACCCTAACACCAACACCAACCCTAACCCTAACCCTAACCCTAACCCTAACACCAACCCTAACCCTAACCCTAACCCTAACCCTAACCCTATGCCTAACACGAACCCTAACCCTAACCCTAACCCTAACCCTAACACCAACCCTAATTCTAACCCTAACCCTAAACCTAAACCTAACACCAACCCTAACCCTAACCCAAACCCTAACCCTAACACCAACCCTAACCCTAACCCTAACCCTACCCCTAACACTAACACCAACCCTAACCCTAACCCTAACCCTAACTCTAACCCTAATTCTAACCCTAACCCTAACACAAATCCTAACCCTAATCCTAACCCTAACCCTAACCCTAACCCTAACACCAACCCTAACCCTAACCCTAACCCTAACACCAACCCTAACCCTAATCCTAACCCTAACCCTAACCCTAACACCAACCCTAACCCTAACCCTAACCCTATACCTAACACCAACCCTAACCCTAACCCTAACCCTAACCCTAACACCAACCCTAACCCTAACCCTAACCCTAACCCTAACACCAACCCTAAACCTAAACCTAACCCTAACCCTAACACCAACACTAACCCTAATCCTAACCCTAACCCTATACCTAACACGAACCCTAACCCTAACCCTAACCCTAACACCAACCCTAACCCTAACCCTAACCCTAACCCTAACACCAACCCTAAACCTAAACCTAACCCTAACCCTAACACCAACCCTAACCCTAACCCTAACCCTAACCCTATACCTAACACCAACCCTAACCCTAACCCTAACCCTAACACCAACCCTAACCCTAACCCTAACCCTAACCCTAACCATAACCCTAACACCAACCCTAACCCTAACCCTAACCCTAACCCTAACCCTAACCCTAACACCAACCCTAACCCTAACCCTAACCCTAACACCAACACTAACCCTAACCCTAACCCTAACCCTAACACCAACCCGAACCCTAACCCTAACCCTAACCCTATACCTAACACGAACCCTAACCCTAACCCTAACCCTAACACCAACCCTAACCCTAACCCTAACGCTAACCCTAAACCTAACACCAACCCTAACTTTAACCCAAACACTAACCCTAACACCAACCCTAACCCTAACCCTAACCCTAACCCTAACACCAACCCTAACCCTAACCCTAACCCTAACTCTAACCCTAACCCTAACCCTAACACCAACCCTAACCCTAACCCTAACCCTAACCCTAACCCTAACACCAACCCTAACCCTAACCCTAACCCTAACCCTAACACAAATCCTAACCCTAATCCTAACCCTAACCCTAACCCTAACCCTAACCCTAACCCTAACACCAACCCTTACCCTAACCCTAATCCTAACACCAACCCTAACCCTAAACCTAACCCTAACCCTAACCCTAACACCAACCCTAACCCTAACCCTAACCCTAACCCTAACCCTAACACCAACCCTAACCCTAACCCTAACCCTAACCCTATGCTTAACACGAACCCTAACCCTAAACCTAACCCTAACCCTAACAACAACCCTAACTTTAATCCTAACCCTAACCCTAACCCTAAACCTAACACTAACCCTAACCCTAACCCTAACCCTAACACCAACCCTAACCCTAACCCTAACCCTAACCCTATACCTAACACCAACCCTAACCCTAACCCTAACCCTAACCCTAACCCTAACCGTAACCATAACCCTAACCCTAACCCTAAACCTAAACCAAACACCAACCCTAACCCTAACCCTAACCCTAACCCTAACACCAACCCTAACCCTAACCCTAACCCTAAACCCTAATCCTAACCCTAACCCTAACCCTAACCCTAACCCTAACAAGGGCAAGTTGTACTGGTCAGCGACGGGCAAGTTCTAGGCCTCGGACTAGAAGGAGCCATGAGCGTTGGTCTAGGGCCCGAGCTAGGGCTAGTGAGAGCGGTAGGCGTAGCGCTGGGGTAGGCATAGGGCAAGGGGTGGGTGTCGAGGTAAACCTCGGAGTAGGCCTAGGGCCAGGAGTGGGAGCTGTGGCTAGTGGTAGGGTTGGGGGTGGGCCTATGGGTAGGGGGAGCTGTAGGGCCAGGGGTAGTGGTAGGACCAGAAGTAGTGCTAGGCGTAGGCCTAGGGCGAGGGGTAGTGCTCGGGGTAGGGTTAGTTGAAGGGCTAGTGTTTGGCAGGAGCCCACGGGCAGTGTTAGGGTTAGGGCTCATGTTAAGCCTAGGACTAGTGGTAGTGGTAGGGGTTGGCTGAGGTCTAGGGGTAGGTGTCACGAAATGGCTCCGGGTAGTCCTAGGACTCCGAACGGATGTAGGGCTGATTAGGGTGTGGCTAATGGTGGGTCCAGGGTGATTTCGTAGGACACGGGTTAGTGCTCTGGCTATAGGTAGGGCAAGGTGTACCGGTTGGCGACGGGCAAGTGCTAGGCTTCGGACTAGAGTGAGCACTGGGCGTTGGTCTAGGGCCCGAGGTAGGGCTAGTGGGAGCGGTAGGCGTAGCGCTGGGGTAGGCAAAGGGCAAGGGGTGGGTGTCGGGGTAAACCTCGGAGTAGGCCTAGGACCAGGAGTGGGAGCTGTGGCTAGGGGTAGGGATGGGGGTGGGCCTATGGGTAGGGGGAGCTGTAGGGACAGGGGTATGTGTAGGACCAGAGGTAGTGCTAGGCGTAGGCCTAGGGCGAGGGGTAGTGCTCGGGGTAACCTAACCCTAACCCTAACCCTAACCCTAACACTAACCCTAAACTTAACCCTAACCCTCACACCAACCCTAACCCTAACCCTAACCCTAACCCTATACCTAACACCAACCCTAACCCTAACCCTAACCCTAACCCTAACACCAACCCTAACCCTAACCCTAACCCTAACCCTAACACCAACCCTAAACCTAAACCTAACCCTAACCCTAACACCAACCCTAACCCTAATCCTAACCCTAACCCTAACCCTAACACCAACCCTAACCCTAACCCTAACCCTAACCCTAACACCAACCCTAACCCTAACCCTAACCCGAACCCTAACCCTATGCCTAACACGAACCCTCACCCTAACCCTAACCCTAACACCAACCCTAACCCTAACCCTAACCCTAACCCTAACCCTAAACCTAACACCAACCCTAACCCTAACCCTAACCCTAACCCTATACCTAACACCAACCCTAACCCTAACCCTAACCCTAACCCTAACACCAACCCTAACACTAACCCTAACCCTAACCCTAACCCTAACACCAACCCTAACCCTAATCCTAACCCTAATTCTAACCCTAACCCTAACCCTAACCCTAACACCAACCCTAACCCTAACCCTAACCCTAACCCTAACCCTAAACCTAACACCAACCCTAACCCTAACCCTAACCCTAACCATAACACCAAATCTAACCCTAACCCTAACCCTAAACCCTAATCCTAACCCTAACCCTAACCTTAACACTAACACTAACCCTAACCCTAACCCTAACCCTAACCCCAACCCTAACCCTAACTCTAACCCTAACCCTAACCCTAACCCTAACCCTAACCATAACACCAAACCTAACCCTAACCCTAACCCTAAACCCTAATCCTAACCCTAACCCTAACCATAACACCAAACCTAACCCTAACCCTAACCCTAAACCCTAATCGTAACCCTAACCCTAACCCTAACACTAACACTAACCCTAACCCTAACCCTAACCCTAACCCCAACCCTAACCCTAACCCTAACCCTAACCCTAACCCTAACCCTAACCCTAACCCCAACCCTAACCCTAACCCTAACCCTAATCCTAACCCTATACCTAACACCAACCCTAACCCTAACCCTAACCCTAACCCTAACCCTAACACCAACCCTAACCCTAACCCTAAACCTAACACCAACCCTAACCCTAACACTAACCTTAACACCAACCCTTACCCTAACCCTAACCCTAAACACTAATCCTAACCCTAACCCTAACCCTAACCCTAACCTTAACAAGGGCAAGGTGTAGTGGTCAGCGACGGGCAAGTTCTAGGCCTCGGACTAGAAGGAGCCATGTGCGTTGCTCTAGGGCCCGAGCTAGGGCTAGTGAGAGCGGTAGGCGTAGCGCTGGGGTAGGCATAGGGCAAGGGGTGGGTGTCGAGGTAAACCTCGGAGTAGGCCTAGGGCCAGGAGTGGGAGCTGTGGCTAGTGGTAGGGTTGGGGGTGGGCCTATGGGTAGGGGGAGCTGTAGGGCCAGGGGTAGTGGTAGGACCAGAGGTAGTGCTAGGCATAGGCCTAGGGCGAGGGGTAGTGCTCGTGGTAGGGTTAGTTGAAGGGCTAGAGTTTGGCAGAGGCCCACGGGCAGTGTTAGGGTTAGGGCTCATGTTAAGCCTAGGACTAGTGGTAGTGGTAGTGGTTGGCCGAGGACTAGGGGTAGGTGTCACTAAATGGCTCCGGGTAGTCCTAGGACTCCGAACGGATGTAGGGCTGCATTAGGGTGTGGCTAATGGTGGGTCCAGGGTGATTTCGTACGACACGGGTTAGTGCTCTGGCTATCGGTAAGGCAAGGTGTACCGGTTGGCGACGGGCAAGTGCTAGGCTTCGGACTAGAGTGAGCACTGGGCGTTGGTCTAGGGCCCGAGGTAGGGCTAGTGGGAGCGGTAGGCGTAGCGCTGGGGTAGGCAAAGGGCAAGGGGTGGGTGTCGGGGTAAACCTCAGAGTAGGCCTAGGACCAGGAGTGGGAGCTGTGGCTAGGGGTAGGGATGGGGGTGGGCCTATGGGAAGGGGGAGCTGTAGGGACAGGGGTAGGGGTAGGACCAGAGGTAGTGCTAGGCGTAGGCCTAGGGCGAGGGGTAGTGCTCGGGGTAACCTAACCCTAACCCTAACCCTAACCCTAACCCTAACCCTAACACTAACCCTAACCCTAACCCTAACCCTAACACCAACCCTAACCCTAACCCTAACCCTAACCCTAACCCTATACCTAACACCAACCCTAACCCTAACACTAACCCTAAACCTAACACCAACCCTAACCCTAACCCTAACCCTAACCCTAACCCTAACCCTAACCCTAACCCTAACAGCAACCCTAACCCTAACCCTAACCCTAACCCTAACACCAACCCTAACCCTAACCCTAACCCTAACCCTATGCCTAACACCAACACTAACCCTAACCCTAACCCTAACCCTAACACCAACCCTAACCCTAATCCTAACCCTAACCCTAACCCTAACACCAACACTAACCCTAACCCTAACCCTAACCCTAACACCAACCCTAACCCTAACCCTAACCCTAACCCTATACCTAACACCAACCCTAACCCTAACCCTAACCCTAACACCAACCCTAACCGTAACCCTAACCCTAACCCTAACCCTAACACCAACCCTAACCCTAATCCTAACCCTAACCCTAACCCTAACCCTAACACCAACCCTAACCCTAACCCTAAACCTAACCCTAAACCTAACACCAACCCAAACCCTAACCCTAACCCTAACCCTAACACCAAACTTAACCCTAACCCTAACCCTAAACCCTAATCCTAAACCTAACCCTAACACTAACCCTAACCCTAACCCTAACCCTAACAAGGGCAAGGTGTACTGGTCAGCGACGGGCAAGTTCTAGTCCTCGGACTAGAGGGAGCCATGGGCGTTGGTCTAGGGCCCGAGCTAGGGCTAGTGAGAGCGGTAGGCGTAGCGCTGGGGTAGGCATAGAGCAAGGGGTGGGTGTCAAGGTATACCTCGGAGTAGGCCTAGGGCCAGGAGTGGGAGCTGTGGCTAGGGGTAGGGATGGGGGTGGGCCTATAAGTAGGGGGAGCTGTAGAACCAGGGGTAGGGGTAGGACCAGAGGTAGTGCTAGGCGTAAGCCTAGGGCGAGGGGTAGTGCTTGGGGTAGGGTTAGGTGAAGGGCTTGTGGTTGGCAGAGGCCCACGGGCAGTGTTAGGGTTAGGGCTCATGTTAGGCCTAGGACTAGTGGTAGTGGTAGGGGTTGGCCGAGGGCTAGGGGTAGGTGTCACGAGAGGGCTCCGAGTAGTCCTAGGACTCGGAACGGGTGTAGGGATGGATTAGGGTGTGGTAAGGGTGGGTCCAGGGTGATTTCGTAGGACACGGGTTAGTGTTCCGGCTATTGGTAGGCAAGGTGTACTGGTCGGAGACGGGCAAGTGCTAGGCTTCGGACTAGAGTGAGCACTGGGCGTTGGACTAGGGCCCGAGCTAGGGCTAGTGGGAGCAGTAGGCGTAGCACTGGGGTAGGCATAGGGCAAGGGGTGGGTGTCGGGGTAAACCTCAGAGTAGGCTTTGGGCCAGAGGTTGGAGTTGTGTCTAGGGGTAGGGA
>NW_027668981.1:262500-295000 GCF_964194185.1 Rhinolophus hipposideros
GAGGGGTAGGCGTAGCGCTATGGTAGGCAAAGAGCAAGGGGTGGGTGTCGGGGTAAACCTCGGAGTAGGCCTAGGACCAGGAGTGGGAGCTGTGGCTAGGGGTAGGGATGGGGGTGGGCCTATGGGTAGGGGGAGCTGTAGGGACAGGGGTAGGGGTAGGACCAGAGGTAGTGCTAGGCGTAGGCCTAGGGCGAGGGGTAGTGCTCGGGGTAACCTAACCCTAACCCTCACCCTAACCCTAACACTAATCCTAACCCTAACCCTAACCCTAACACCAACCGTAACACTAACCCTAACCCTAACCCTAACCCTAACCCTAACCCTAACCCTAACACCAACCCTAACCCTAACCCTAACCCTAACCCTAACCCTAACCCTAACACAAACCCTAACCCTAATCCTAACCCTAACCCTAACCCTAACACCAACCCTAACCCTAACCCTAACCCTAACACCAACCCTAACCCTAACCCTAGCCCTAAACCTCACCCTATGCCTAACACGAACCCTAACACTAACCCTAACCCTAACCCTAACACAAACCCTAACCCTAATCCTAACCCTAACCCTAACCCTAACACCAACCCTAACCCTAACCCTAACCCTAACACCAACCCTAACCCTAACCCTAGCCCTAACCCTCACCCTATGCCTAACACGAACCCTAACCCTAACCCTAACCCTAACCCTAACACCAACCCTAACCCTAATCCTAACCCTAACGCTAACCCTAACCCTAACCCTAACCCTAACCCTAACACCAACACTAACCGTAACCCTAACCCTAACACCAACCCTAACCCTAACCCTAACCCTCACCCTATGCCTAACACGAACCCTAACCCTAACCCTAATCCTAACCCTAACCCTAACCCTAACACCAACCCTAACCCTAACCCTAACCCTAACACCAACCCTAACCCTAATCCTAACCCTAACCATAACCCTAACACCAACCCTAACCCTAACCCTAACCCTAACCCTAACACCAACCCTAACCCTAACCCTAACCCTAACCCTATGCCTAACACGAACCATAACCCTAAACCTAACCCTAACCCTAACACCAACCCTAACCCTAATCCTAACCCTAACACTAACCCTAACACTAACACTAACCCTAACCCTAACCCTACTTTAACACCAACCCTAACCCTAACCCTAACCCTAACCCTAACCATAACACCAAACCTAACCCTAACCCTAACACTAACCCTAACCCTAACCCTAACCCTAACACCAACCCTAACCCTAACCCTAACCCTAACCCTAACCCTATACCTAACACCAACCCTAACCCTAACCCTAACCCTAAACCTAACACCAACCCTAACCCTAACCCTAACCCTAACCCTAACCCTAACCCTAACCCTAACAGCAACCCTAACCCTAACCCTAACCCTAACCCTAACACCAACCCTAACCCTAACCCTAACCCTAACCCTATGCCTAACACCAACACTAACCCTAACCCTAACCCTAACCCTAACACCAACCCTAACCCTAATCCTAACCCTAACCCTAACCCTAACACCAACACTAACCCTAACCCTAACCCTAACCCTAACACCAACCCTAACCCTAACCCTAACCCTAACCCTAACCCTATACCTAACACCAACCCTAACCCTAACCCTAACCCTAACACCAACCCTAACCGTAACCCTAACCCTAACCCTAACCCTAACACCAACCCTAACCCTAATCCTAACCCTAACCCTAACCCTAACCCTAACCCTAACACCAACCCTAACCCTAACCCTAACCCTAACCCTAACCCTAAACCTAACACCCACCCAAACCCTAACCCTAACCCTAACCCTAACACCAAACTTAACCCTAAACCTAACCCTAAACCCTAATCCTAAACCTAACCCTAACACTAACCCTAACCCTAACCCTAACCCTAACAAGGGCAAGGTGTACTGGTCAGCGACCGGCAAGTTCTAGTCCTCGGACTAGAGGGAGCCATGGGCGTTGGTCTAGGGCCCGAGCTAGGGCTAGTGAGAGCGGTAGGCGTAGCGCTGGGGTAGGCATAGAGCAAGGGGTGGGTGTCAAGGTATACCACGGAGTAGGCCTAGGGCCAGGAGTGGGAGCTGTGGCTAGGGGTAGGGATGGGGGTGGGCCTATAAGTAGGGGGAGCTGTAGAACCAGGGGTAGGGGTAGGACCAGAGGTAGTGCTAGGCGTAAGCCTAGGGCGAGGGGTAGTGCTCGGGGTAGGGTTAGGTGAAGGGCTAGTGGTTGGCAGAGGCCCACGGGCAGTGTTAGGGTTAGGGCTCATGTTAGGCCTAGGACTAGTGGTAGTGGTAGGGGTTGGCCGAGGGCTAGGGGTAGGTGTCACGGGAGGGCTCCGAGTAGTCCTAGGACTCGGAACGGGTGTAGGGATGGATTAGGGTGTGGTAAGGGTGGGTCCAGGGTGATTTCGTAGGACACGGGTTAGTGTTCTGGCTATTGGTAGGCAAGGTGTACTGGTCGGAGACGGGCAAGTGCTAGGCTTCGGACTAGAGTGAGCACTGGGCGTTGGACTAGGGCCCGAGCTAGGGCTAGTGGGAGCAGTAGGCGTAGCACTGGGGTAGGCATAGGGCAAGGGGTGGGTGTCGGGGTAAACCTCAGAGTAGGCTTTGGGCCAGAGGTTGGAGTTGTGTCTAGGGGTAGGGATGGGGGTGGGCCTATGGGTAGGGGGAGCTGTAGGGCCAGGGGTAGGGGTAGGACCAGAGGTAGTGCTAGGCGTAACCCTAGGGTGAGGGGTAGTGCTCGGGGTAGGGTTAGGTGAAGGGCTAGTGGTTGGCAGAGGCCCACGGGCAGTGTTAGATTTAGGGCTCATGTTAGGCCTAGGACTAGTGGTAGTGGTAGGAGATGGCCGAGGGCTAGGGGTAACTGTCACAGGAGTGCTCCGGGTAGTCCTAGGACTCCGAACGGATGTAGGGCTGGATTAGGGTGTGGCTAATGGTGGGTCCAGGGTGATTTCGTAGGACACGGGTTAGTGCTCTGGCTATCGGTAGGGCAAGGTGTACCGGTTGGCGACGAACAAGTGCTAGGCTTCGGACTAGAGTGAGCACTGGGCGTTGGTCTAGGGCCCGAGGTAGGGCTAGTGGGAGGGGTAGGCGTAGCGCTATGGTAGGCAAAGAGCAAGGGGTGGGTGTCGGGGTAAACCTCGGAGTAGGCCTAGGACCAGGAGTGGGAGCTGTGGCTAGGGGTAGGGATGGGGGTGGGCCTATGGGTAGGGGGAGCTGTAGGGACAGGGGTAGGGGTAGAACCAGAAATAGTGCTAGGCGTAGGCCTAGGGCGAGGGGTAGTGCTCGGGGTAACCTAACCCTAACCCTAACCCTAACCCTAACCCTAACACTAATCCTAACCCTAACCCTAACCCTAACACCAACCCTAACACTAACCCTAACCCTAACACTAACCCAAACCCTAAAACCAACCCTAACCCTAACCCTATCCCTAACCCTAACACAAACCCTAACCCTAATCCTAACCCTAACCCTAACCCTAACACCAACCCTAACCCTAACCCTAACCCTAACACCAACCCTAACCCTAACCCTAGCCCTAACCCTCACCCTATGCCTAACACGAACCCTAACCCTAACCCTAACCCTAACCCTAACACCAACCCTAACCCTAATCCTAACCCTAACCCTAACCCTAACCCTATCCCTAACCCTAACACCAACACTAACCCTAACCCTAACCCTAACACCAACCCTAACCCTAACCCTAACCCTAACCCTCACCCTATGCCTAACACGAACCCTAACCCTAACCCTAACCCTAACCCTAATCCTAACACCAACCCTAACCCTAATCCTAACCCTAACCCTAACCCTAACCCTAACCCTAACCCTAACCCTAACACCAACCCTAACCCTAACCCTAACCCTAACACCAACCCTAACCCTAATCCTAACCCTAACCCTAACCCTAACACCAACCCTAACCCTAACCCTAACTCTAACCCTAACACCAACCCTAACCCTAACCCTAACACTAACCCTAACCCTATGACTAACACGAACCCTAACCCTAAACCTAACCCTAACCCTAACACCAACCCTAACCCTAACCCTAACCCTAACCCTAACCCTATACCTAACACCAACCCTAACCCTAATCCTAACCCTAACCCTAACCCTAACACCAACCCTAACCCTAACCCTAACTCTAACCCTAACACCAACCCTAACCCTAATCCTAACCCTAACCCTAACCCTAACACCAACCCTAACCCTAACCCTAACCCTAACCCTAACACCAACCCTAACCCTAACCCTAACCCTAACCCTAACCCTATGCCTAACACGAACCTTAACCCTAACCCTAACCCTAACCCTAACACCAACCCTAACCCTAACCCTAACCCTAACACCAACCCTAACCCTAACCCTAACCCTATGCCTAACACGAACCCTAACCCTAACCATAACCCTAACCCTAACACCAACCCTAACCCTAACCCTAACCCTAACCCTAAACCTAAACCTAACACCAACCCTAAACCTAACCCAAACCCTAACCCTAACACCAACCCTAACCCTAACCCTAACCCTAACCCTAACCCTAACACCAACCCTAACCCTAACCCTAACCTTAACTCTAACCCTAACCCTAACCCTAACACCAACCCTAACCCTAACCCTAACCCTAACTCTAACACAAATCCTAACCCTAATCCTAACCCTAACCCTAACCCTAACCCTAACCCTAACACCAACCCTAACCCTAACCCTAACCCTAACCCTAACACCAACCCTAACCCTAATCCTAACCCTAACCCTAACCCTAACACCAACCCTAACCCTAACCCTAACCCTAACCCTAACACCAACCCTAACCCTAACCCTAACCCTATGCCTAACACGAACCCTAACCCTAAACCTAACCCTAACCCTAACACCAACCCTAACCCTAACCCTAACCCTAACCGTAACCCTAACCCTAACCCTAAACCTAAACCTAACACCAACCCTAACCCTAACCCTAACCCTAACCCTAACACCAACCCTAACACTAACCCTAACCCTAAACCCTAATCGTAACCCTAACTCTAACCCTAACCCTAACCCTAACAAGGGCAAGGTGTACTGGTCAGCGACGGGCAAATTCTAGGCCTCGGACTAGAAGGAGCCATGGGCGTTTGCCTAGGGCCCGAGCTAGGGCTAGTGAGAGCGGTAGGCGTAGCGCTGGGGTAGGCATAGGGCAAGGGGTGGGTGTCGAGGTAAACCTCGGAGTAGGCCTAGGGCCAGGAGTGGGAGCTGTGGCTAGTGGTAGGGTTGGGGGTGGGCCTATGGGTAGGGGGAGCTGTAGGGCCAGGGGTAGTGGTAGGACCAGAGGTAGTGCTAGGCGTAGGCCTAGGGCGAGGGGTAGTGCTCGGGGTAGGGTTAGTTGAAGGGCTAGTGTTTGGCAGAGGCCCACGGGCAGTGTTAGGGTTAGGGCTCATGTTAAGCCTAGGACTAGTGGTAGTGGTAGGGGTTGGCCGAGGACTAGGGGTAGGTGTAACGAAATGGCTCCGAGTATTCCTAGGACTCCGAACGGATGTAGGGTTGATTAGGGTGTGGCTAATGGTGGGTCCAGGGTGATTTCGTAGGACACGGGTTAGTGCTCCGGCTATAGGTAGGGCAAGGTGTACCGGTTGGCGACGGGCAACTGCTAGGCTTCGGACTAGAGTGAGCACTGGGCGTTGGTCTAGGGCCCGAGGTAGGGCTGGTGGGAGCGGTAGGCGTAGCGCTGGAATAGGCAAAGGGCAAGGGGTGGGTGTCGGGGAAAACCTCGGAGTAGGCCTAGGACCAGGAGTGGGAGCTGTGGCTAGGGGTAGGGATGGGGGTGGGCCTATGGGTAGGGGGAGCTGTAGGGACAGGGGTAGAGGTAGGACCAGAGGTAGTGCTAGGCGTAGGCCTAGGGCGAGGGGTAGTGCTCGGGGTAACCTAACCCTAACCCTAACCCTAACCCTAACACTAACCCTAACCCTAACCCTAACACCAACCCTAACCCTAACCCTAACCCTAACCCTAACCCTATGCCTAACACCAAACCTAACCCTAACCCTAACCCTAACCCTAACACCAACCCTAACCCTAACCCTAACCCTAACCCTAACCCTAACCCTAACACCAACCCTAAACCTAAACCTAACCCTAACCCTAACACCAACCCTAACCCTAACCCTAACCCTAACCCTAACCCTAACACCAACCCTAACCCTAACCCTAACCCTAAAACTAAACCTAACACCAACCCTAACCCTAACCCAAACCCTAACCCTAACACCAACCCTAAACCTAACCCTAACCCTAACCCTAACCCTAACACCAACCCTAACCCTAACCCTAACCCTAACTCTAACCCTAACCCTAACCCTAACACCAACCCTAACCCTAACCCTAACCCTAACCCTAACACAAATCCTAACCCTAATCCTAACCCTCACCCTAACCCTAACCCTAACCCTAATCCTAACCCTAAAACCAACCCTAACCCTAACCCTAACCCTAACACCAACCCTAACCCTAATCCTAACCCTAACCCTAACCCTAACACCAACCCTAACCCTAACCCTAACCCTAACCCTAACACCAACCCTAACCCTAACCCTAACCCTAACCCTATGCCTAACACGAACCCTTACCCTAAACCTAACCCTAACCCTAACACCAACCCTAACCCTAATCCTAACCCTAACCCTAACCCTAACCCTAAAACTAACCCTAACCCTAACCCTAACCCTAACACCAACCCTAACCCTAACCCTAACCCTAACCCTAACCCTAACCCTATACCTAACACCAACCCTAACCCTAACCCTAACCCTAACCCTAACCCTAACCCTAACCGTAACCCTAACCATAACCCTAAACCTAAACCTAACACCAACCCTAACCCTAACCCTAACCCTAACCCTAACACCAACCCTAACCCTAACCCTAACCCTAAACCCTAATCCTAACCCTAACCCTAACCCTAACCCTAACCCTAACCCTAACCCTAACAAGGGCAAGTTGTACTGGTCAGCGACGGGCAAGTTCTAGGCCTTGGACTAGAAGGAGCCATGGGCGTAGGTCTAGGGCCCGAGCTAGGGCTAGTGAGAGCGGTAGGCGTAGCGCTGGGGTAGGCATAGGGCAAGGGGTGGGTGTCGAGGTAAACCTCGGAGTAGGCCTAGGGCCAGGAGTGGGAGCTGTGGCTAGTGGTAGGGTTGGGGGTGGGCCTATGGGTAGGGGGAGCTGTAGGGCCAGGGGTAGTGGTAGGACCAGAGGTAGTGCTAGGCGTAGGCCTAGGGCGAGGGGTAGTGCTCGGGGTAGAGTTAGTTCAAGGGCTAGTGTTTGGCAGAGGCCCACGGGCAGTGTTATGGTTAGGGCTCATGTTAAGCCTAGGACTAGTGGTAGTGGTAGGGGTTGGCCGAGGACTAGGGGTAGGTGTCACGAAATGGCTCCGGGTAGTCCTAGGACTCCGAACGGATGTAGGGCTGATTAGGGTGTGGCTAATGGTGGGTCCAGGGTGATTTCGTAGGACACGGGTTAGTGCTCTGGCTATAGGTAGGGCAAGGTGTACCGGTTGGCGACAAGCAAGTGCTAGGCTTTGGACTAGAGTGAGCACTGGGCGTTGGTCTAGGGCCCGAGGTAGGGCTAGTGGGAGGGGTAGGCGTAGCGCTATGGTAGGCAAAGAGCAAGGGGTGGGTGTCGGGGTAAACCTCGGAGTAGGCCTAGGACCAGGAGTGGGAGCTGTGGCTAGGGGTAGGGATGGGGGTGGGCCTATGGGTAGGGGGAGCTGTAGGGACAGGGGTAGGGGTAGGACCAGAGGTAGTGCTAGGCGTAGGCCTAGGGCGAGGGGTAGTGCTCGGGGTAACCTAACCCTAACCCTCACCCTAACCCTAACACTAATCCTAACCCTAACCCTAACCCTAACACCAACCGTAACACTAACCCTAACCCTAACCCTAACCCTAACCCTAACCCTAACCCTAACACCAACCCTAACCCTAACCCTAACCCTAACCCTAACCCTAACCCTAACACAAACCCTAACCCTAATCCTAACCCTAACCCTAACCCTAACACCAACCCTAACCCTAACCCTAACCCTAACACCAACCCTAACCCTAACCCTAGCCCTAAACCTCACCCTATGCCTAACACGAACCCTAACACTAACCCTAACCCTAACCCTAACACAAACCCTAACCCTAATCCTAACCCTAACCCTAACCCTAACACCAACCCTAACCCTAACCCTAACCCTAACACCAACCCTAACCCTAACCCTAGCCCTAACCCTCACCCTATGCCTAACACGAACCCTAACCCTAACCCTAACCCTAACCCTAACACCAACCCTAACCCTAATCCTAACCCTAACGCTAACCCTAACCCTAACCCTAACCCTAACCCTAACACCAACACTAACCGTAACCCTAACCCTAACACCAACCCTAACCCTAACCCTAACCCTCACCCTATGCCTAACACGAACCCTAACCCTAACCCTAATCCTAACCCTAACCCTAACCCTAACACCAACCCTAACCCTAACCCTAACCCTAACACCAACCCTAACCCTAATCCTAACCCTAACCATAACCCTAACACCAACCCTAACCCTAACCCTAACCCTAACCCTAACACCAACCCTAACCCTAACCCTAACCCTAACCCTATGCCTAACACGAACCATAACCCTAAACCTAACCCTAACCCTAACACCAACCCTAACCCTAATCCTAACCCTAACACTAACCCTAACACTAACACTAACCCTAACCCTAACCCTACTTTAACACCAACCCTAACCCTAACCCTAACCCTAACCCTAACCCTATACCTAACACCAAACCTAACCCTAACCCTAACCCTAACCGTAACCCTAACCCTAACCCTAACCCTAAACCTAACACCAACCCTAACCTTATCCCTAACCCTAACCCTAACACCAACCCTAACCCTAACCCTAACCCTAAACCCTAATCCTAACCCTAACCCTAACCCTAACCCTAACCCTAACAAGGGCAAGGTGTACTGGTCAGCGACGGGCAAGTTCTAGGCCTCGGAATAGAAGGAGCCATGGGCGTTGGTCTAGGGCCCGAGCTAGGGCTAGTGGGAGGGGTAGGCGTAGCGCTATGGTAGGCAAAGAGCAAGGGGTGGGTGTCGGGGTAAACCTCGGAGTAGGCCTAGGACCAGGAGTGGGAGCTGTGGCTAGGGGTAGGGATGGGGGTGGGCCTATGGGTAGGGGGAGCTGTAGGGACAGGGGTAGGGGTAGGACCAGAGGTAGTGCTAGGCGTAGGCCTAGGGCGAGGGGTAGTGCTCGGGGTAACCTAACCCTAACCCTCACCCTAACCCTAACACTAATCCTAACCCTAACCCTAACCCTAACACCAACCGTAACACTAACCCTAACCCTAACCCTAACCCTAACCCTAACCCTAACCCTAACACCAACCCTAACCCTAACCCTAACCCTAACCCTAACCCTAACCCTAACACAAACCCTAACCCTAATCCTAACCCTAACCCTAACCCTAACACCAACCCTAACCCTAACCCTAACCCTAACACCAACCCTAACCCTAACCCTAGCCCTAAACCTCACCCTATGCCTAACACGAACCCTAACACTAACCCTAACCCTAACCCTAACACAAACCCTAACCCTAATCCTAACCCTAACCCTAACCCTAACACCAACCCTAACCCTAACCCTAACCCTAACACCAACCCTAACCCTAACCCTAGCCCTAACCCTCACCCTATGCCTAACACGAACCCTAACCCTAACCCTAACCCTAACCCTAACACCAACCCTAACCCTAATCCTAACCCTAACGCTAACCCTAACCCTAACCCTAACCCTAACCCTAACACCAACACTAACCGTAACCCTAACCCTAACACCAACCCTAACCCTAACCCTAACCCTCACCCTATGCCTAACACGAACCCTAACCCTAACCCTAATCCTAACCCTAACCCTAACCCTAACACCAACCCTAACCCTAACCCTAACCCTAACACCAACCCTAACCCTAATCCTAACCCTAACCATAACCCTAACACCAACCCTAACCCTAACCCTAACCCTAACCCTAACACCAACCCTAACCCTAACCCTAACCCTAACCCTATGCCTAACACGAACCATAACCCTAAACCTAACCCTAACCCTAACACCAACCCTAACCCTAATCCTAACCCTAACACTAACCCTAACACTAACACTAACCCTAACCCTAACCCTACTTTAACACCAACCCTAACCCTAACCCTAACCCTAACCCTAACCCTATACCTAACACCAAACCTAACCCTAACCCTAACCCTAACCGTAACCCTAACCCTAACCCTAACCCTAAACCTAACACCAACCCTAACCTTATCCCTAACCCTAACCCTAACACCAACCCTAACCCTAACCCTAACCCTAAACCCTAATCCTAACCCTAACCCTAACCCTAACCCTAACCCTAACAAGGGCAAGGTGTACTGGTCAGCGACGGGCAAGTTCTAGGCCTCGGAATAGAAGGAGCCATGGGCGTTGGTCTAGGGCCCGAGCTAGGGCTAGTGAGAGCGGTAGGCGTAGCGCTGGGGTAGGCATAGGGCAAGGGGTGGGTGTCGAGGTAAACCTCGGAGTAGCCCTAGGGCCAGGAGTGGGAGCTGTGGCTAGTGGTAGGGTTGGGGGTGGGCCTATGGGTAGGGGGAGCTGTAGGGCCAGGGGTAGTGGTAGGACCAGAGGTAGTGCTAGGCGTAGGCCTAGGGCGAGGGGTAGTGCTCGGGGTAACCTAACCCTAACCCTAACCCTAACCCTAACCCTAACACTAACCCTAACCCTAACCCTAACCCTAACACCAACCCTAACCCTAACCCTAACCCTAACCCTAACCCTATACCTAACACCAACCCTAACCCTAACCCTAACCCTAACCCTAACACCAACCCTAACCCTAACCCTAACCCTAACCCTAACCCTAACCCTAACCCTAACACCAACCCTTACCCTAACCCTAACCCTAACCCTAACACCAACCCTAACCCTAACCCTAACCCTAACCCTAACCCTAACCCTATGCCTAACACCAACACTAACCCTAACCCTAACCCTAACCCTAACACCAACCCTAACCCTAATCCTAACCCTAACCCTAACCCTAACCCTAACACTAACCCTAACCCTAACCCTACCCTAACACCAACCCTAACCCTAACCCTAACCCTAACCCTAACCCTATACCTAACACCAATTCTAACCCTAACCCTAACACCAACCCTAACCGTAACCCTAACCCTAACCCTAACCCTAACACCAACCCTAACCCTAATCCTAACCCTAACCCTAACCCTAACCCTAACCCTAACCCTAACACCAACCCTAACCCTAACACTAACCCTAACCCTAACCCTAAACCTAACACCAACCCAAACCCTAACCCTAACCCTAACCCTAACACCAAACCTAACCCTAACCCTAACCCTAAACCCTAATCCTAAACCTAACCCTAACCCTAACCCTAACCCTAACCCTAACCCTAACCCTAACACCAACCCTAACCCTAACCCTAACCCTAACCCTAACCCTAACCCTAACCGTAACCCTAACACTAACCCTAACCCTAAACCTAACACCAACCCTAACCCTAACCCTAAACCTAACCCTAACACCAACCCTAACCCTAACCCTAACCCTAAACCCTAATCCTAACCCTAACCCTACTCCTAACCCTAACCCTAACCCTAACAAGGGCAAGGTGTACTGGTCAGCGACGGGCAAGTTCTAGGCCTCGGACTAGAAGGAGCCATGGGCGTTGGTCTAGGGCCAGAGGTAGGGCTAGTGGGAGAGGTAGGCGTAGCGCTGGGGTAGGCAAAGGGCAAGGGGTGGGTGTCGGGGTAAACCTCGGAGTAGGCCTAGGACCAGGAGTGGGACCTGTGGCTAGGGGTAGGGATGGGGGTGGGCCTATGGGTAGGGGGAGCTGTAGGGACAGGGGTAGGGGTAGGACCAGAGGTAGTGCTAGGCGTAGGCCTAGGGCAAGGGGTAGTGCTCGGGGTAACCTAACCCTAACCCTAACCCTAACCCTAACACTACCCTAACCCTAACCCTAACCCTAACACCAACCCTAACCCTAACCCTAACCCTAACCCTAACACCAACCCTAACCCTAACCCTAACCCTAACCCTAACACCAACCCTAACCCTAACCCTAACCCTAACCCTAACACCAACCCTAACCCTAATCCTAACCCTAACCCTAACCCTAACACCAATCCTAACCCTAACCCTAACCCTAACCCTAACACCAACCCTAACCCTAACCCTAACCCAAACCCTAACCCTATGCCTAACACGAACCATAACCCTAACCCTAACCCTAACACCAACCCTAACCCTAACCCTAACCCTAACCCTAAACCTAACACCAACCCTAACCCTAACCAAAACACTAACCCTAACACCAACCCTAACCCTAAACCTAACCCTAACCCTAACACCAACCCTAACCCTAACCCTAACCCTAACTCTAACCCTAACCCTAACCCTAACACCAAACCTAACCCTAACCCTAACCCTAACCCTAACACCAACCCTAACCCTAATCCTAACCCTAACCCTAACCCTAACACCAACCCTAACCCTAACCCTAACCCTAAACCTAACACCAACCCTAACCCTAACCCTAACCCTAACCCTAACCCTATGCCTAACACCAACACTAACCCTAAACCTAACCCTAACCCTAACACCAACCCTAACCCTAATCCTAACCCTAACCCTAACCCTAACCCTAACACTAACCCTAACCCTAACCCTAACCCTAACACCAACCCTAACCCTAACCCTAACCCTAACCCTAACCCTATACCTAACACCAACCCTAACCCTAACCCTAACCCTAACCCTAACACCAACCCTAACACTAACCCTAACCCTAACCCTAACCCTAACACCAACCCTAACCCTAATCCTAACCCTATCCCTAACCCTAACCCTAACCCTAACCCTAACCCTAACACCAACCCTAACCCTAACCCTAACCCTAACCCTAACAAGGGCAAGGTGTACTGGTCAGCGACGGGCAAGTCTAGGCCTCGGACTAGAGGGAGCCATGGGCGTTGGTCCAGGGCCCGAGCCTAGGCTAGTGGGAGCGGTAGGCATAGCGCTGGGGTAGGCAAAGGGCAAGGGGTGGGTGTCGGGGTAAACCTCGGAGTAGGCCTAGGGCCAGGAGTGGGAGCTGTGGCTAGGGGTAGGGATGCGGGTGGGCCTATAAGTAGGGGGAGCTGTAGAACCAGGGGTAGGGGTAGGACCAGAGGTAGTGCAAGACGTAAGCCTAGGGCGAGGGGTAGTGCTCGGGGTAGGGTTAGGTGAAGGGCTAGTGGTTGGCAGAGGCCCAAGGGCAGTGTTAGATTTAGGGCTCATGTTAGGCCTAGGACTAGTGGTAGTGGTAGGAGATGGACGAGGGCTAGGGGTAACTGTCACGGGAGGGCTCCGGGTAGTCTTAGGACTCCGAACGGTTGTAGGGCTGGATTAGAGTGTGGCTAATGGTGGGTCCAGGGTGATTTCGTAGGACACGGGTTAGTGCTCTGGCTATCGGTAGGGCAAGGTGTACCGGTTGGCGACGGGCAAGTGCTAGGCTTCGGACTAGAGTGAGCACTGGGCGTTGGTCTAGGGCCCGAGGTAGGGCTAGTGGGAGCGGTAGGCGTAGCGCTATGGTAGGCAAAGAGCAAGGGGTGGGTGTCGGGGTAAACCTCGGAGTAGGCCTAGGACCAGGAGTGGGAGCTGTGGCTAGGGGTAGGGATGGGGGTGGGCCTATGGGTAGGGGGAGCTGTAGGGACAGGGATAGGGGTAGGACCAGAGGTAGTGCTAGGCGTAGGCCTAGGGCGAGGTGTAGTGCTCGGGGTAACCTAACCCTAACCCTAACCCTAACCCTAACAGTAATCCTAACCCTAACCCTAACCCTAACACCAAACCTAACCCTAACCCTAACCCTAACCCTAACCCTAACCCTATACATAACACCAACCCTAACCCTAACCCTAACCCTAACCCTACCCTAACCGTAACCCTAACCCTAACCCTAACCCTAAACCTAAAACCAACCCTAACCCTAACCCTAACCCTAACACCAACCCTAACCCTAACCCTAACCCTAAACCCTAATCCTAACCCTAACCCTACCCCTAACCCTAACCCTAACCCTAACCCTAACCCTAACAAGGGCAAGGTGTACTGGTCAGCGACGGGCAAGTTCTAGGCCTCGGACTAGAAGGAGCCATGGGCGTTGGTCTAGGGCCCGAGGTAGGGCTAGTGGGAGAGGTAGGCGTAGCGCTGGGGTAGGCAAAGGGCAAGGGGTGGATGTCGGGGTAAACCTCGGAGTAGGCCTAGGACCAGGAGTGGGACCTGTGGCTAGGGGTAGGGATGGGGGTGGGCCTATGGGTAGGGGGAGCTGTAGGGACAGGGGTAGGGGTAGGACCAGAGGTAGTGCTAGGCGTAGGCCTAGGGCGAGGGGTAGTGCTCGGGGTAACCTAACCCTAACCCTAACCCTAACCCTAACACTACCCTAACCCTAACCCTAACCCTAACACCAACCCTAACCCTAACCCTAACCCTATACCTAACACCAACCCTAACCCTAACCCTAACCCTAACCCTAACACCAACCCTAACCCTAACCCTAACCCTAACCCTAACCCTAACCCTAACACCAACCCTAACCCTAACCCTAACCCTAACCCTAACACCAACCCTAACCCTAATCCTAACCCTAACCCTAACCCTAACACCAACCCTAACCCTAACCCTAACCCTAACCCTAACCCTAACCCTAACACCAACCCTAACCCTAACCCTAACCCTAACACCAACACTAACCCTAACCCTAACCCTAACCCTAACACCAACCCTAACCCTAACCCTAACCCTAACCCTATACCTAACACGAACCCTAACCCTAACCCTAACCCTAACACCAACCCTAACCCTAACCCTAACGCTAACCCTAAACCTAACACCAACCCTAACTTTAACCCAAACACTAACCCTAACACCAACCCTAACCCTAACCCTAACCCTAACCCTAACACCAACCCTAACCCTAACCCTAACCCTAACTCTAACCCTAACCCTAACCCTAACACCAACCCTAACCCTAACCCTAACCCTAACCCTAACCCTAACACCAACCCTAACCCTAACCCTAACCCTAACCCTAACACAAATCCTAACCCTAATCCTAACCCTAACCATAACCCTAACCCTAACCCTAACCCTAACCCTAACCCTAACACCAACCCTTACCCTAACCCTAATCCTAACACCAACCCTAACCCTAAACCTAACCCTAACCCTAACCCTAACACCAACCCTAACCCTAACCCTAACCCTAACCCTAACACCAACCCTAACCCTAACCCTAACCCTAACCCTATGCTTAACACGAACCCTAACCCTAAACCTAACCCTAACCCTAACAACAACCCTAACTTTAATCCTAACCCTAACCCTAACCCTAACCCTAACACTAACCCTAACCCTAACCCTAACCCTAACACCAACCCTAACCCTAACCCTAACCCTAACCCTAACCCTATACCTAACACCAACCCTAACCCTAACCCTAACCCTAAACCTAACACCAACCCTAACCCTAACCCTAACCCTAACCCTAACCCTAACCCTAACCCTAACCCTAACAGCAACCCTAACCCTAACCCTAACCCTAACCCTAACACCAACCCTAACCCTAACCCTAACCCTAACCCTATGCCTAACACCAACACTAACCCTAACCCTAACCCTAACCCTAACACCAACCCTAACCCTAATCCTAACCCTAACCCTAACCCTAACACCAACACTAACCCTAACCCTAACCCTAACCCTAACACCAACCCTAACCCTAACCCTAACCCTAACCCTAACCCTATACCTAACACCAACCCTAACCCTAACCCTAACCCTAACACCAACCCTAACCGTAACTGTAACCCTAACCCTAACCCTAACACCAACCCTAACCCTAATCCTAACCCTAACCCTAACCCTAACCCTAACACCAACCCTAACCCTAACCCTAACCCTAACCCTAAACCTAACACCAACCCAAACCCTAACCCTAACCCTAACCCTAACACCAAACTTAACCCTAACCCTAACCCTAAACCCTAATCCTAAACCTAACCCTAACACTAACCCTAACCCTAACCCTAACCCTAACAAGGGCAAGGTGTACTGGTCAGCGACGGGCAAGTTCTAGTCCTCGGACTAGAGGGAGCCATGGGCGTTGGTCTAGGGCCCGAGCTAGGGCTAGTGAGAGCGGTAGGCGTAGCGCTGGGGTAGGCATAGAGCAAGGGGTGGGTGTCAAGGTATACCTCGGAGTAGGCCTAGGGCCAGGAGTGGGAGCTGTGGCTAGGGGTAGGGATGGGGGTGGGCCTATAAGTAGGGGGAGCTGTAGAACCAGGGGTAGGGGTAGGACCAGAGGTAGTGCTAGGCGTAAGCCTAGGGCGAGGGGTAGTGCTCGGGGTAGGGTTAGGTGAAGGGCTTGTGGTTGGCAGAGGCCCACGGGCAGTGTTAGGGTTAGGGCTCATGTTAGGCCTAGGACTAGTGGTAGTGGTAGGGGTTGGCCGAGGGCTAGGGGTAGGTGTCACGAGAGGGCTCCGAGTAGTCCTAGGACTCGGAACGGGTGTAGGGATGGATTAGGGTGTGGTAAGGGTGGGTCCAGGGTGATTTCGTAGGACACGGGTTAGTGTTCTGGCTATTGGTAGGCAAGGTGTACTGGTCGGAGACGGGCAAGTGCTAGGCTTCGGACTAGAGTGAGCACTGGGCGTTGGACTAGGGCCCGAGCTAGGGCTAGTGGGAGCAGTAGGCGTAGCACTGGGGTAGGCATAGGGCAAGGGGTGGGTGTCGGGGTAAACCTCAGAGTAGGCTTTGGGCCAGAGGTTGGAGTTGTGTCTAGGGGTAGGGATGGGGGTGGGCCTATGGGTAGGGGGAGCTGTAGGGCCAGGGGTAAAGGTAGGACCAGAGGTAGTGCTAGGCGTAACCCTAGGGTGAGTGGTAGTGCTCGGGGTAGGGTTAGGTGAAGGGCTAGTGGTTGGCAGAGGCCCACGGGCAGTGTTAGATTTAGGGCTCATGTTAGGCCTAGGACTAGTGGTAGTGGTAGGAGATGGCCGAGGGCTAGGGGTAACTGTCACAGGAGAGCTCCGGGTAGTCCTAGGACTCCGAACGGATGTAGGGCTGGATTAGGGTGTGGCTAATGGTGGGTCCAGGGTGATTTCGTAGGACACGGGTTAGTGCTCTGGCTATCGGTAGGGCAAGGTGTACCGGTTGGCGACGAACAAGTGCTAGGCTTCGGACTAGAGTGAGCACTGGGCGTTGGTCTAGGGCCCGAGGTAGGGCTAGTGGGAGGGGTAGGCGTAGCGCTATGGTAGGCAAAGAGCAAGGGGTGGGTGTCGGGGTAAACCTCGGAGTAGGCCTAGGACCAGGAGTGGGAGCTGTGGCTAGGGGTAGGGATGGGGGTGGGCCTATGGGTAGGGGGAGCTGTAGGGACAGGGGTAGGGGTAGAACCAGAAATAGTGCTAGGCGTAGGCCTAGGGCGAGGGGTAGTGCTCGGGGTAACCTAAACCTAACCCTAACCCTAACCCTAACCCTAACACTCATCCTAACCCTAACCCTAACCCTAACACCAACCCTAACACTAACCCTAACCCTAACCCTAACCCAAACCCTAAAACCAACCCTAACCCTAACCCTAACCCTAACCCTAACACAAACCCTAACCCTAATCCTAACCCTAACCCTAACCCTAACACCAACCCTAACCCTAACCCTAACCCTAACACCAACCCTAACCCTAACCCTAGCCCTAACCCTCACCCTATGCCTAACACGAACCCTAACCCTAACCCTAACACCAACCCTAACCCTAATCCTAACCCTAACCCTAACCCTAACCCTATCCCTAACCCTAACACCAACACTAACCCTAACCCTAACCTTAACACCAACCCTAACCCTAACCCTAACCCTAACCCTCACCCTATGCCTAACACGAACCCTAACCCTAACCCTAACCCTAACCCTAACCCTAACACCAACCCTAACCCTAATCCTAACCCTAACCCTAACCCTAACCCTAACCCTAACCCTAACCCTAACCCTAACACCAACCCTAACCCTAACCCTAACCCTAACACCAACCCTAACCCTAACCCTAACTCTAACCCTAACACCAACCCTAACCCTAACCCTAACACTAACCCTAACCCTATGACTAACACGAACCCTAACCCTAAACCTAACCCTAACCCTAACACCAACCCTAACCCTAACCCTAACCCTAACCCTAACACTATACCTAACACCAACCCTAACCCTAACCCTAACCCTAACACCAACCCTAACCCTAACCCTAACCCTAACACCAACCCTAACCCTAACCCTAACCCTAACCCTAACCATAACCCTAACACCAACCCTAACCCTAACCCTAACCCTAACCCTAACACCAACCCTAACCCTAACCCTAACCCTAACCCTATGCTTAACACGAACCCTAACCCTAAACCTAACCCTAACCTTAACAACAACCCTAACTTTAATCCTAACCCTAACCCTAACCCTAAACCTAACACTAACCCTAACCCTAACCGTAACCCTAACACCAACCCTAACCCTAACCCTAACCCTAACCCTATACCTAACACCAACCCTAACCCTAACCCTAACCCTAACCCTAACCGTAACCCTAACCCTAACCCTAAACCTAAACCAAACACCAACCCTAAACCTAACCCTAACCCTAACCCTAACACCAACCCTAACCCTAACCCTAACCCTAAACCCTAATCCTAACCCTAACCCTAACCCTAACCCTAACCCTAACAAGGGCAAGTTGTACTGGTCAGCGACGGGCAAGTTCTAGGCCTCGGACTAGAAGGAGCCATGAGCGTTGGTCTAGGGCCCGAGCTAGGGCTAGTGAGAGCGGTAGGCGTAGCGCTGGGGTAGGCATAGGGCAAGGGGTGGGTGTCGAGGTAAACCTCGGAGTAGGCCTAGGGCCAGGAGTGGGAGCTGTGGCTAGTGGTAGGGTTGGGGGTGGGCCTATGTGTAGGGGGAGCTGTAGGGCCAGGGGTAGTGGTAGGACCAGAAGTAGTGCTAGGCGTAGGCCTAGGGCGAGGGGTAGTGCTCGGGGTAGGGTTAGTTGAAGGGCTAGTGTTTGGCAGGAGCCCACGGGCAGTGTTAGGGTTAGGGCTCATGTTAAGCCTAGGACTAGTGGTAGTGGTAGGGGTTGGCTGAGGACTAGGGGTAGGTGTCACGAAATGGCTCCGGGTAGTCCTAGGACTCCGAACGGATGTAGGGCTGATTAGGGTGTGGCTAATGGTGGGTCCAGGGTGATTTCGTAGGACACGGGTTAGTGCTCTGGCTATAGGTAGGGCAAGGTGTACCGGTTGGCGACGGGCAAGTGCTAGGCTTCGGACTAGAGTGAGCACTGGGCGTTGGTCTAGGGCCCGAGGTAGGGCTAGTGGGAGCGGTAGGCGTAGCGCTGGGTAGGCAAAGGGCAAGGGGTGGGTGTCGGGGTAAACCTCGGAGTAGGCCTAGGACAAGGAGTGGGAGCTGTGGCTAGGGGTAGGGATGGGGGTGGGCCTATGGGTAGGGGGAGCTGTAGGGACAGGGGTATGGGTAGGACCAGAGGTAGTGCTAGGCGTAGGCCTAGGGCGAGGGGTAGTGCTCGGGGTAACCTAACCCTAACCCTAACCCTAACCCTAACACTAATCCTAAACTTAACCCTAACCCTCACACCAACCCTAACCCTAACCCTAACCCTAACCCTATACCTAACACCAACCCTAACCCTAACCCTAACCCTAACCCTAACACCAACCCTAACCCTATCCCTAACCCTAACCCTAACCCTAACACCAACCCTAAACCTAAACATAACCCTAACCCTAACACCAACCCTAACCCTAACCCTAACCCTAACCCTAACCCTAAACCTAACACCAACCCTAACCCTAACCCTAACCCTAACCCTATACCTAACACCAACCCTAATTCTAACCCTAACCCTAACCCTAACACCAACCCTAACACTAACCCTAACCCTAACCCTAACCCTAACACCAACCCTAACCCTAACCCTAACCCGAACCCTAACCCTATGCCTAACACGAACCCTCACCCTAACCCTAACCCTAACACCAACCCTAACCCTAACCCTAACCCTAACCCTAACCCTAAACCTAACACCAACCCTAACCCTAACCCTAACCCTAACCCTATACCTAACACCAACCCTAACCCTAACCCTAACCCTAACCCTAACACCAACCCTAACACTAACCCTAACCCTAACCCTAACCCTAACACCAACCCTAACCCTAATCCTAACCCTAATTCTAACCCTAACCCTAACCCTAACCCTAACCCTAACACCAACCCTAACCCTAACCCTAACCCTAACCCTAACCCTAAACCTAACAATAACCCTAACCCTAACCCTAACCCTAACCATAACACCAAACCTAACCCTAACCCTAACACTAACCCTAACCCTAACCCTAACCCTAACACCAACCCTAACCCTAACCCTAACCCTAACCCTAACCCTATACCTAACACCAACCCTAACCCTAACCCTAACCCTAAACCTAACACCAACCCTAACCCTAACCCTAACCCTAACCCTAACCCTAACCCTAACCCTAACCCTAACAGCAACCCTAACCCTAACCCTAACCCTAACCCTAACACCAACCCTAACCCTAACCCTAACCCTAACCCTATGCCTAACACCAACACTAACCCTAACCCTAACCCTAACCCTAACACCAACCCTAACCCTAATCCTAACCCTAACCCTAACCCTAACACCAACACTAACCCTAACCCTAACCCTAACCCTAACACCAACCCTAACCCTAACCCTAACCCTAACCCTAACCCTATACCTAACACCAACCCTAACCCTAACCCTAACCCTAACACCAACCCTAACCGTAACCCTAACCCTAACCCTAACCCTAACACCAACCCTAACCCTAATCCTAACCCTAACCCTAACCCTAACCCTAACCCTAACACCAACCCTAACCCTAACCCTAACCCTAACCCTAACCCTAAACCTAACACCAACCCAAACCCTAACCCTAACCCTAACCCTAACACCAAACTTAACCCTAACCCTAACCCTAAACCCTAATCCTAAACCTAACCCTAACACTAACCCTAACCCTAACCCTAACCCTAACAAGGGCAAGGTGTACTGGTCAGCGACCGGCAAGTTCTAGTCCTCGGACTAGAGGGAGCCATGGGCGTTGGTCTAGGGCCCGAGCTAGGGCTAGTGAGAGCGGTAGGCGTAGCGCTGGGGTAGGCATAGAGCAAGGGGTGGGTGTCAAGGTATACCACGGAGTAGGCCTAGGGCCAGGAGTGGGAGCTGTGGCTAGGGGTAGGGATGGGGGTGGGCCTATAAGTAGGGGGAGCTGTAGAACCAGGGGTAGGGGTAGGACCAGAGGTAGTGCTAGGCGTAAGCCTAGGGCGAGGGGTAGTGCTCGGGGTAGGGTTAGGTGAAGGGCTAGTGGTTGGCAGAGGCCCACGGGCAGTGTTAGGGTTAGGGCTCATGTTAGGCCTAGGACTAGTGGTAGTGGTAGGGGTTGGCCGAGGGCTAGGGGTAGGTGTCACGGGAGGGCTCCGAGTAGTCCTAGGACTCGGAACGGGTGTAGGGATGGATTAGGGTGTGGTAAGGGTGGGTCCAGGGTGATTTCGTAGGACACGGGTTAGTGTTCTGGCTATTGGTAGGCAAGGTGTACTGGTCGGAGACGGGCAAGTGCTAGGCTTCGGACTAGAGTGAGCACTGGGCGTTGGACTAGGGCCCGAGCTAGGGCTAGTGGGAGCAGTAGGCGTAGCACTGGGGTAGGCATAGGGCAAGGGGTGGGTGTCGGGGTAAACCTCAGAGTAGGCTTTGGGCCAGAGGTTGGAGTTGTGTCTAGGGGTAGGGATGGGGGTGGGCCTATGGGTAGGGGGAGCTGTAGGGCCAGGGGTAGGGGTAGGACCAGAGGTAGTGCTAGGCGTAACCCTAGGGTGAGGGGTAGTGCTCGGGGTAGGGTTAGGTGAAGGGCTAGTGGTTGGCAGAGGCCCACGGGCAGTGTTAGATTTAGGGCTCATGTTAGGCCTAGGACTAGTGGTAGTGGTAGGAGATGGCCGAGGGCTAGGGGTAACTGTCACAGGAGTGCTCCGGGTAGTCCTAGGACTCCGGACGGATGTAGGGCTGGATTAGGGTGTGGCTAATGGTGGGTCCAGGGTGATTTCGTAGGACACGGGTTAGTGCTCTGGCTATCGGTAGGGCAAGGTGTACCGGTTGGCGACGAACAAGTGCTAGGCTTCGGACTAGAGTGAGCACTGGGCGTTGGTCTAGGGCCCGAGGTAGGGCTAGTGGGAGGGGTAGGCGTAGCGCTATGGTAGGCAAAGAGCAAGGGGTGGGTGTCGGGGTAAACCTCGGAGTAGGCCTAGGACCAGGAGTGGGAGCTGTGGCTAGGGGTAGGGATGGGGGTGGGCCTATGGGTAGGGGGAGCTGTAGGGACAGGGGTAGGGGTAGAACCAGAAATAGTGCTAGGCGTAGGCCTAGGGCGAGGGGTAGTGCTCGGGGTAACCTAACCCTAACCCTAACCCTAACCCTAACCCTAACACTAATCCTAACCCTAACCCTAACCCTAACACCAACCCTAACACTAACCCTAACCCTAACACTAACCCAAAACCTAAAACCAACCCTAACCCTAACCTTAACCCTAACCCTAACACAAACCCTAACCCTAATCCTAACCCTAACCCTAACCCTAACACCAACCCTAACCCTAACCCTAACCCTAACACCAACACTAACCCTAACCCTAGCCCTAACCCTCACCCTATGCCTAACACGAACCCTAACCCTAACCCTAACCCTAACCCTAACACCAACCCTAACCCTAATCCTAACCCTAACCCTAACCCTAACCCTATCCCTAACCCTAACACCAACACTAACCCTAACCCTAACCCTAACACCAACCCTAACCCTAACCCTAACCCTAACCCTCACCCTATGCCTAACACGAACCCTAACCCTAACCCGAACCCTAACCCTAACCCTAACACCAACCCTAACCCTAATCCTAACCCTAACCCTAACCCTAACCCTAACCCTAACCCTAACCCTAACCCTAACCCTAACACCAACCCTAACCCTAACCCTAACCCTAACACCAACCCTAACCCTAATCCTAACCCTAACCCTAACCCTAACACCAACCCTAACCCTAACCCTAACTCTAACCCTAACATCAACCCTAACCCTAACCCTAACACTAACCCTAACCCTATGACTAACACGAACCCTAACCCTAAACCTAACCCTAACCCTAACACCAACCCTAACCCTAACCCTAACCCTAACCCTAACCCTATACCTAACACCAACCCTAACCCTAATCCTAACCCTAACCCTAACCCTAACACCAACCCTAACCCTAACCCTAACTCTAACCCTAACACCAACCCTAACCCTAACCCTAACACTAACCCTAACCCTATGACTAACACGAACCCTAACCCTAAACCTAACCCTAACCCTAACACCAACCCTAACCTTAACCCTAACCCTAACCCTAACCATAACCCTAACACCAACCCTAACCCTAACCCTAACCCTAACACCAACCCTAACCCTAATCCTAACCCTAACCCTAACCCTAACACCAACCCTAACCCTAACCCTAACCCTAACCCTAACACCAACCCTAACCCTAACCCTAACCCTAACCCTAACCCTATGCCTAACACGAACCTTAACCCTAACCCTAACCCTAACCCTAACACCAACCCTAACCCTAACCCTAACCCTAACACCAACCCTAACCCTAACCCTAACCCTATGCCTAACACGAACCCTAACCCTAACCATAACCCTAACCCTAACACCAACCCTAACCCTAACCCTAACCCTAACCCTAACCCTAAACCTAACACCAACCCTAACCCTAACCCTAACCCTAACCCTAACCCTAACCCTAACCCTAACCCTAACAGCAACCCTAACCCTAACCCTAACCCTAACCCTAACACCAACCCTAACCCTAACCCTAACCCTAACCCTATGCCTAACACCAACACTAACCCTAACCCTAACCCTAACCCTAACACCAACCCTAACCCTAATCCTAACCCTAACCCTAACCCTAACACCAACACTAACCCTAACCCTAACCCTAACCCTAACACCAACCCTAACCCTAACCCTAACCCTAACCCTAACCCTATACCTAACACCAACCCTAACCCTAACCCTAACCCTAACACCAACCCTAACCGTAACTGTAACCCTAACCCTAACCCTAACACCAACCCTAACCCTAATCCTAACCCTAACCCTAACCCTAACACTAACACCAACCCTAACCCTAACCCTAACCCTAACCCTAAACCTAACACCAACCCAAACCCTAACCCTAACCCTAACCCTAACACCAAACTTAACCCTAACCCTAACCCTAAACCCTAATCCTAAACCTAACCCTAACACTAACCCTAACCCTAACCCTAACCCTAACAAGGGCAAGGTGTACTGGTCAGCGACGGGCAAGTTCTAGTCCTCGGACTAGAGGGAGCCATGGGCGTTGGTCTAGGGCCCGAGCTAGGGCTAGTGAGAGCGGTAGGCGTAGCGCTGGGGTAGGCATAGAGCAAGGGGTGGGTGTCAAGGTATACCTCGGAGTAGGCCTAGGGCCAGGAGTGGGAGCTGTGGCTAGGGGTAGGGATGGGGGTGGGCCTATAAGTAGGGGGAGCTGTAGAACCAGGGGTAGGGGTAGGACCAGAGGTAGTGCTAGGCGTAAGCCTAGGGCGAGGGGTAGTGCTCGGGGTAGGGTTAGGTGAAGGGCTTGTGGTTGGCAGAGGCCCACGGGCAGTGTTAGGGTTAGGGCTCATGTTAGGCCTAGGACTAGTGGTAGTGGTAGGGGTTGGCCGAGGGCTAGGGGTAGGTGTCACGAGAGGGCTCCGAGTAGTCCTAGGACTCGGAACGGGTGTAGGGATGGATTAGGGTGTGGTAAGGGTGGGTCCAGGGTGATTTCGTAGGACACGGGTTAGTGTTCTGGCTATTGGTAGGCAAGGTGTACTGGTCGGAGACGGGCAAGTGCTAGGCTTCGGACTAGAGTGAGCACTGGGCGTTGGACTAGGGCCCGAGCTAGGGCTAGTGGGAGCAGTAGGCGTAGCACTGGGGTAGGCATAGGGCAAGGGGTGGGTGTCGGGGTAAACCTCAGAGTAGGCTTTGGGCCAGAGGTTGGAGTTGTGTCTAGGGGTAGGGATGGGGGTGGGCCTATGGGTAGGGGGAGCTGTAGGGCCAGGGGTAAAGGTAGGACCAGAGGTAGTGCTAGGCGTAACCCTAGGGTGAGTGGTAGTGCTCGGGGTAGGGTTAGGTGAAGGGCTAGTGGTTGGCAGAGGCCCACGGGCAGTGTTAGATTTAGGGCTCATGTTAGGCCTAGGACTAGTGGTAGTGGTAGGAGATGGCCGAGGGCTAGGGGTAACTGTCACAGGAGAGCTCCGGGTAGTCCTAGGACTCCGAACGGATGTAGGGCTGGATTAGGGTGTGGCTAATGGTGGGTCCAGGGTGATTTCGTAGGACACGGGTTAGTGCTCTGGCTATCGGTAGGGCAAGGTGTACCGGTTGGCGACGAACAAGTGCTAGGCTTCGGACTAGAGTGAGCACTGGGCGTTGGTCTAGGGCCCGAGGTAGGGCTAGTGGGAGGGGTAGGCGTAGCGCTATGGTAGGCAAAGAGCAAGGGGTGGGTGTCGGGGTAAACCTCGGAGTAGGCCTAGGACCAGGAGTGGGAGCTGTGGCTAGGGGTAGGGATGGGGGTGGGCCTATGGGTAGGGGGAGCTGTAGGGACAGGGGTAGGGGTAGAACCAGAAATAGTGCTAGGCGTAGGCCTAGGGCGAGGGGTAGTGCTCGGGGTAACCTAAACCTAACCCTAACCCTAACCCTAACCCTAACACTCATCCTAACCCTAACCCTAACCCTAACACCAACCCTAACACTAACCCTAACCCTAACCCTAACCCAAACCCTAAAACCAACCCTAACCCTAACCCTAACCCTAACCCTAACACAAACCCTAACCCTAATCCTAACCCTAACCCTAACCCTAACACCAACCCTAACCCTAACCCTAACCCTAACACCAACCCTAACCCTAACCCTAGCCCTAACCCTCACCCTATGCCTAACACGAACCCTAACCCTAACCCTAACACCAACCCTAACCCTAATCCTAACCCTAACCCTAACCCTAACCCTATCCCTAACCCTAACACCAACACTAACCCTAACCCTAACCTTAACACCAACCCTAACCCTAACCCTAACCCTAACCCTCACCCTATGCCTAACACGAACCCTAACCCTAACCCTAACCCTAACCCTAACCCTAACACCAACCCTAACCCTAATCCTAACCCTAACCCTAACCCTAACCCTAACCCTAACCCTAACCCTAACCCTAACACCAACCCTAACCCTAACCCTAACCCTAACACCAACCCTAACCCTAACCCTAACTCTAACCCTAACACCAACCCTAACCCTAACCCTAACACTAACCCTAACCCTATGACTAACACGAACCCTAACCCTAAACCTAACCCTAACCCTAACACCAACCCTAACCCTAACCCTAACCCTAACCCTAACACTATACCTAACACCAACCCTAACCCTAACCCTAACCCTAACACCAACCCTAACCCTAACCCTAACCCTAACACCAACCCTAACCCTAACCCTAACCCTAACCCTAACCATAACCCTAACACCAACCCTAACCCTAACCCTAACCCTAACCCTAACACCAACCCTAACCCTAACCCTAACCCTAACCCTATGCTTAACACGAACCCTAACCCTAAACCTAACCCTAACCTTAACAACAACCCTAACTTTAATCCTAACCCTAACCCTAACCCTAAACCTAACACTAACCCTAACCCTAACCGTAACCCTAACACCAACCCTAACCCTAACCCTAACCCTAACCCTATACCTAACACCAACCCTAACCCTAACCCTAACCCTAACCCTAACCCTAACCGTAACCCTAACCCTAACCCTAAACCTAAACCAAACACCAACCCTAAACCTAACCCTAACCCTAACCCTAACACCAACCCTAACCCTAACCCTAACCCTAAACCCTAATCCTAACCCTAACCCTAACCCTAACCCTAACCCTAACAAGGGCAAGTTGTACTGGTCAGCGACGGGCAAGTTCTAGGCCTCGGACTAGAAGGAGCCATGAGCGTTGGTCTAGGGCCCGAGCTAGGGCTAGTGAGAGCGGTAGGCGTAGCGCTGGGGTAGGCATAGGGCAAGGGGTGGGTGTCGAGGTAAACCTCGGAGTAGGCCTAGGGTCAGGAGTGGGAGCTGTGGCTAGTGGTAGGGTTGGGGGTGGGCCTATGTGTAGGGGGAGCTGTAGGGCCAGGGGTAGTGGTAGGACCAGAAGTAGTGCTAGGCGTAGGCCTAGGGCGAGGGGTAGTGCTCGGGGTAGGGTTAGTTGAAGGGCTAGTGTTTGGCAGGAGCCCACGGGCAGTGTTAGGGTTAGGGCTCATGTTAAGCCTAGGACTAGTGGTAGTGGTAGGGGTTGGCTGAGGACTAGGGGTAGGTGTCACGAAATGGCTCCGGGTAGTCCTAGGACTCCGAACGGATGTAGGGCTGATTAGGGTGTGGCTAATGGTGGGTCCAGGGTGATTTCGTAGGACACGGGTTAGTGCTCTGGCTATAGGTAGGGCAAGGTGTACCGGTTGGCGACGGGCAAGTGCTAGGCTTCGGACTAGAGTGAGCACTGGGCGTTGGTCTAGGGCCCGAGGTAGGGCTAGTGGGAGCGGTAGGCGTAGCGCTGGGTAGGCAAAGGGCAAGGGGTGGGTGTCGGGGTAAACCTCGGAGTAGGCCTAGGACAAGGAGTGGGAGCTGTGGCTAGGGGTAGGGATGGGGGTGGGCCTATGGGTAGGGGGAGCTGTAGGGACAGGGGTATGGGTAGGACCAGAGGTAGTGCTAGGCGTAGGCCTAGGGCGAGGGGTAGTGCTCGGGGTAACCTAACCCTAACCCTAACCCTAACCCAACACTAATCCTAAACTTAACCCAACCCTCACACCAACCCTAACCCAACCCTAACCCTAACCCTATACCTAACACCAACCCTAACCCTAACCCTAACCCTAACCCTAACACCAACCCTAACCCTATCCCTAACCCTAACCCTAACCCTAACACCAACCCTAAACCTAAACATAACCCTAACCCTAACACCAACCCTAACCCTAACCCTAACCCTAACCCTAACCCTAAACCTAACACCAACCCTAACCCTAACCCTAACCCTAACCCTATACCTAACACCAACCCTAATTCTAACCCTAACCCTAACCCTAACACCAACCCTAACACTAACCCTAACCCTAACCCTAACCCTAACACCAACCCTAACCCTAACCCTAACCCGAACCCTAACCCTATGCCTAACACGAACCCTCACCCTAACCCTAACCCTAACACCAACCCTAACCCTAACCCTAACCCTAACCCTAACCCTAAACCTAACACCAACCCTAACCCTAACCCTAACCCTAACCCTATACCTAACACCAACCCTAACCCTAACCCTAACCCTAACCCTAACACCAACCCTAACACTAACCCTAACCCTAACCCTAACCCTAACACCAACCCTAACCCTAATCCTAACCCTAATTCTAACCCTAACCCTAACCCTAACCCTAACACCAACCCTAACCCTAACCCTAACCCTAACCCTAACCCTAAACCTAACAATAACCCTAACCCTAACCCTAACCCTAACCATAACACCAAACCTAACCCTAACCCTAACACTAACCCTAACCCTAACCCTAACCCTAACACCAACCCTAACCCTAACCCTAACCCTAACCCTAACCCTATACCTAACACCAACCCTAACCCTAACCCTAACCCTAAACCTAACACCAACCCTAACCCTAACCCTAACCCTAACCCTAACCCTAACCCTAACCCTAACCCTAACAGCAACCCTAACCCTAACCCTAACCCTAACCCTAACACCAACCCTAACCCTAACCCTAACCCTAACCCTATGCCTAACACCAACACTAACCCTAACCCTAACCCTAACCCTAACACCAACCCTAACCCTAATCCTAACCCTAACCCTAACCCTAACACCAACACTAACCCTAACCCTAACCCTAACCCTAACACCAACCCTAACCCTAACCCTAACCCTAACCCTAACCCTATACCTAACACCAACCCTAACCCTAACCCTAACCCTAACACCAACCCTAACCGTAACCCTAACCCTAACCCTAACCCTAACACCAACCCTAACCCTAATCCTAACCCTAACCCTAACCCTAACCCTAACCCTAACACCAACCCTAACCCTAACCCTAACCCTAACCCTAACCCTAAACCTAACACCAACCCAAACCCTAACCCTAACCCTAACCCTAACACCAAACTTAACCCTAACCCTAACCCTAAACCCTAATCCTAAACCTAACCCTAACACTAACCCTAACCCTAACCCTAACCCTAACAAGGGCAAGGTGTACTGGTCAGCGACCGGCAAGTTCTAGTCCTCGGACTAGAGGGAGCCATGGGCGTTGGTCTAGGGCCCGAGCTAGGGCTAGTGAGAGCGGTAGGCGTAGCGCTGGGGTAGGCATAGAGCAAGGGGTGGGTGTCGAGGTAAACCTCGGAGTAGGCCTAGGGCCAGGAGTGGGAGCTGTGGCTAGGGGTAGGGATGGGGGTGGGCCTATAAGTAGGGGGAGCTGTAGAACCAGGGGTAGGGGTAGGACCAGAGGTAGTGCTAGGCGTAAGCCTAGGGCGAGGGGTAGTGCTCGGGGTAGGGTTAGGTGAAGGGCTAGTGGTTGGCAGAGGCCCACGGGCAGTGTTAGGGTTAGGGCTCATGTTAGGCCTAGGACTAGTGGTAGTGGTAGGGGTTGGCCGAGGGCTAGGGGTAGGTGTCACGGGAGGGCTCCGAGTAGTCCTAGGACTCGGAACGGGTGTAGGGATGGATTAGGGTGTGGTAAGGGTGGGTCCAGGGTGATTTCGTAGGACACGGGTTAGTGTTCTGGCTATTGGTAGGCAAGGTGTACTGGTCGGAGACGGGCAAGTGCTAGGCTTCGGACTAGAGTGAGCACTGGGCGTTGGACTAGGGCCCGAGCTAGGGCTAGTGGGAGCAGTAGGCGTAGCACTGGGGTAGGCATAGGGCAAGGGGTGGGTGTCGGGGTAAACCTCAGAGTAGGCTTTGGGCCAGAGGTTGGAGTTGTGTCTAGGGGTAGGGATGGGGGTGGGCCTATGGGTAGGGGGAGCTGTAGGGCCAGGGGTAGGGGTAGGACCAGAGGTAGTGCTAGGCGTAACCCTAGGGTGAGGGGTAGTGCTCGGGGTAGGGTTAGGTGAAGGGCTAGTGGTTGGCAGAGGCCCACGGGCAGTGTTAGATTTAGGGCTCATGTTAGGCCTAGGACTAGTGGTAGTGGTAGGAGATGGCCGAGGGCTAGGGGTAACTGTCACAGGAGTGCTCCGGGTAGTCCTAGGACTCCGGACGGATGTAGGGCTGGATTAGGGTGTGGCTAATGGTGGGTCCAGGGTGATTTCGTAGGACACGGGTTAGTGCTCTGGCTATCGGTAGGGCAAGGTGTACCGGTTGGCGACGAACAAGTGCTAGGCTTCGGACTAGAGTGAGCACTG
Organism: Rhinolophus hipposideros; assembly: GCF_964194185.1. Lineage (NCBI taxonomy): Eukaryota > Metazoa > Chordata > Mammalia > Chiroptera > Rhinolophidae > Rhinolophus > Rhinolophus hipposideros. Next base: position 293,231 of record NW_027668981.1, read on the forward strand.
GGCGTTGGTCTAGGGCCCGAGGTAGGGCTAGTGGGAGGGGTAGGCGTAGCGCTATGGTAGGCAAAGAGCAAGGGGTGGGTGTCGGGGTAAACCTCGGAGTAGGCCTAGGACCAGGAGTGGGAGCTGTGGCTAGGGGTAGGGATGGGGGTGGGCCTATGGGTAGGGGGAGCTGTAGGGACAGGGGTAGGGGTAGAACCAGAAATAGTGCTAGGCGTAGGCCTAGGGCGAGGGGTAGTGCTCGGGGTAACCTAACCCTAACCCTAACCCTAACCCTAACCCTAACACTAATCCTAACCCTAACCCTAACCCTAACACCAACCCTAACACTAACCCTAACCCTAACACTAACCCAAAACCTAAAACCAACCCTAACCCTAACCTTAACCCTAACCCTAACACAAACCCTAACCCTAATCCTAACCCTAACCCTAACCCTAACACCAACCCTAACCCTAACCCTAACCCTAACACCAACACTAACCCTAACCCTAGCCCTAACCCTCACCCTATGCCTAACACGAACCCTAACCCTAACCCTAACCCTAACCCTAACACCAACCCTAACCCTAATCCTAACCCTAACCCTAACCCTAACCCTATCCCTAACCCTAACACCAACACTAACCCTAACCCTAACCCTAACACCAACCCTAACCCTAACCCTAACCCTAACCCTCACCCTATGCCTAACACGAACCCTAACCCTAACCCGAACCCTAACCCTAACCCTAACACCAACCCTAACCCTAATCCTAACCCTAACCCTAACCCTAACCCTAACCCTAACCCTAACCCTAACCCTAACCCTAACCCTAACACCAACCCTAACCCTAACCCTAACCCTAACACCAACCCTAACCCTAATCCTAACCCTAACCCTAACCCTAACACCAACCCTAACCCTAACCCTAACTCTAACCCTAACATCAACCCTAACCCTAACCCTAACACTAACCCTAACCCTATGACTAACACGAACCCTAACCCTAAACCTAACCCTAACCCTAACACCAACCCTAACCCTAACCCTAACCCTAACCCTAACCCTATACCTAACACCAACCCTAACCCTAATCCTAACCCTAACCCTAACCCTAACACCAACCCTAACCCTAACCCTAACTCTAACCCTAACACCAACCCTAACCCTAACCCTAACACTAACCCTAACCCTATGACTAACACGAACCCTAACCCTAAACCTAACCCTAACCCTAACACCAACCCTAACCTTAACCCTAACCCTAACCCTAACCATAACCCTAACACCAACCCTAACCCTAACCCTAACCCTAACACCAACCCTAACCCTAATCCTAACCCTAACCCTAACCCTAACACCAACCCTAACCCTAACCCTAACCCTAACCCTAACACCAACCCTAACCCTAACCCTAACCCTAACCCTAACCCTATGCCTAACACGAACCTTAACCCTAACCCTAACCCTAACCCTAACACCAACCCTAACCCTAACCCTAACCCTAACACCAACCCTAACCCTAACCCTAACCCTATGCCTAACACGAACCCTAACCCTAACCATAACCCTAACCCTAACACCAACCCTAACCCTAACCCTAACCCTAACCCTAAACCTAAACCTAACACCAACCCTAAACCTAACCCAAACCCTAACCCTAACACCAACCCTAACCCTAACCCTAACCCTAACCCTAACCCTAACACCAACCCTAACCCTAACCCTAACCTTAACTCTAACCCTAACCCTAACCCTAACACCAACCCTAACCCTAACCCTAACCCTAA